>NC_134955.1:6680315-6980315 GCF_965638725.1 Aptenodytes patagonicus
TTTCCAATTTCTAACCATAGAAATGCCTGTCTAGTTTTACAGTTTGGCTTTACCACCATCTTCGTTGCTGCCTTCCCACTGGCACCTCTCCTGGCATTGCTTAACAATATCATAGAAATAAGGTTAGATGCGTACAAGTTTGTCACTCAGTGGCGAAGACCTATGCCTGCAAGAGCAACAGATATAGGTGAGAGCACCTAATGACTGTCACTGTCAGGTACCATCTCTTTGTGTTTCCTTCTTTAATGCAGCTTAACCCTCGAAATATTTCATGCGTCAATAGTGAAATTGATAATGTAACCTACAGATCTCAATGACAACTCTCCTGTCAAGCAACAAAAGGATACTCAGTTGCTTAGCTAAGAGGACTCCTCAAATTTGCTTTCCATTTCCAATAAGGGATCATAATAGTTGGAATTTTGAAAACAGGCTAAATAGTATTTTAGGCTTCTGATTTGTGGAACTCTAGGTCTAAAATGCTATCCAAAATCAATTGAATTTAGAAATTAAATACAAGGACTACATTCACTTTTGGTTTAAAACTGAATTAAATAAAAATAAGAAATCTATTTCCAAAATCTTCTACTTGGCCTTTATAACCAAAGATTATGGTTATACCTTTGTGGCTTAGCTATTTTTTCTCAGCAGGGTGTGCCCTACTGTAAGGCTTCATTCAGGTGGAGCCAGTGGTGGCAGGAATGTGGGGACATGGCTTAATCTTGACTAGCTTTTCTGACTGAATAATTCTTTCTCAATAAGAAAGGAAAATTGTATGACTGATAATGACTTTAATATCACTAGTATGACTTTATATGATGTAATATGACTGTAAAAAAACTAATGACTTCGTTGTAATTTCTCTTGTTTCTAGGTATCTGGTATGGGATTCTGGAAGGAATTGGAGTTCTGGCTGTCATCACCAATGCCTTTGTTATTGCCATTACTTCTGATTACATTCCACGTTTTGTCTATGCATACAAATATGGTCCCTGTACAGATCAAGGGTACAGACAAGAAAAGTAAGATATTCTTTATATATACATGTATATTTCGGTGGAAGCACGCTTTTGCTGTTGTCTTTCTGTGTTAACGTACTTAACGTGTATCCGTAACATTTTGCCTTTTACATCTGTGCAAACCTTCACGAATGTTAAATGCAAGTAACTCAGCCATTCCAGAGAGTTCACAAACTAACTCCGCAGTTATATAAGTGGAAAATCATGTCTTCCCTTCTGAATGCAAACAGCAAAGTTCAATACACATCGTAGCATTTTTCAGGCTTTCTCTAGATAAGCTTTTCTTCTTTTCTGCAATAGTTCTGGACTGTCTTCTCCCACTATGCTCCTGCACATATATATGCTCCCGAACCTTCTTTTATCCTAAGCCTCGTTCACCCTCAAACTTCCCTGCCTGTTTCTCTTCAGAAATGCTTGCAGCCAAGCTCCAGCAAGATTGGTCTCGACACTGTTTAGCCGAACTCCATATATAGTGTATCTTAGCTTCAAGCAAGGTATCTTGCCTCTCTTTGCACCACCAGGCCGGTTTCCTGCACTTCTCTCCAGACACTTACCAATGTCTCTGAACTGTGGGTCCACTGTGCTCTGTCTGCATTTCCCACTGTCTATCATGACCTTTTACATGATCTAACCAGATCACAGTACTCATGGGCATCCTCTCTTTCATTTGGAGACCAGTGCCCTACAGGTGTTTTTGGGGGGGTTTTTTGGAGGGTGTTTTTGGTTTTTCTTTTTAATATGGGAATCAGGGTTACCTCGAGAAAAGGAAGCATCGCTTTGCTAATACTATAGCACGTCTCACAAGCGCAGCTTGTCTTCTTTATTGCACAGGAGAAAGGATAAGAGTGAAAGCATCAAGCCTTGTCCAGCAAGCCACTATCACTGCATTCACAGACTGTGCCTCAGCTCAAACCACAGGGGTCTGTCCTTCCTTCCCTCATTGCTCCATCTCTTAACGATTCAAAATAGAGATTTACTCTTCCTGTGCTGTCACAGGAAGAAAGAATTTAAGGGCAAAAAGAATGAGGCAAGATAGGATGAAAAGAGACAATAGCAGAAAAACTTTAGTGCTTAACGTGCACTACCCATTTAATAGAGAACTATGTAATTCTATTTCTTCTTTTGCCAGTAGTGATTTGAGGTGTCAGAGCAAACCTGAAGGTTCAGGAGGTATAATAGGATCCCTGATGCATCTCTTTTAAAAAGTTCTTTGCCTTTCAGAAGGCCCTTTGTTAAATTACAGGACAGATTTCCAAGAAGGTGGGATGTCTTACGTGTCTGTGGTTTTCCAGGAACAGAAAAAAATTTCACTCCTACAGTTGTAACTCAATGTATTTATGTGATTTCTGTCATTAATACTAGTAAATTGTTGCCTTTAAGATAGCTGTTTGGTATATATGCACTGTTCATTTTACTGTTGGTGAAAATTCTTCTTTGATTCAACTCATAAAACCTGTAATTTTTTGGTATGTGCTGCATGATTGGCGGCAGATTCTGCAAGGATGTTAAATTATTCTCCTCTCTGCCTCTCTAGCTGTCTTTCTAAGTTCAGTAATTTTAGGAGACAGTGAAGAACACTGTAGCAACAATTTTTGGTTTATATCTGCTGGTAAATAAGAAGCAAAACCATGAAAAGAGCTGAAAACAGATTTTTAAACAGTGTTATCCCTGAAACAGATGTTACTTGTTTCTTTCCAATAAAACTTTACTTCTCTGCTTAAAATTTTAGAATTGCTTTTGTGCTGATAAACAAATAAAATAGTATGCTTACAATATGTGATAGCAGAATATGTTTACGTACAGGATTCATGCTATATAACCACTTTATGAAGAAAGTCCTGACCCTATGTCTTTTCCTTTCAGATGCTTAAAAGGATATGTCAACAGCAGTTTATCAGTATTTGATCTGAGTGAACTTGGGATGGGATACTCGGGATACTGCCGGTATGTTTCAATGCTCTCCCTTCTTGTAATACAGGCGTAGACATTAATACAGACACTAAATTGAAAGTCAGTGCTTAAATTACTGGCAGAATAGTTTCTGTTTTGCCTGTAAAAGCATTGGCGTTCAAGTTTGTTCAACACGGAAGTCTCAGGTGCAAACACTGTATGGTAGGATGCAATACTAACCCACTGGAAACCTGTGTTCTGAGTTTTTCCAGGACTCTTGCAAACCGTTATCTTTCATGCCTCTATGAATTATTTCATTTCCAAGTTTCCTTAGCTGCCAAGAAGGGTAAAAATTCTCATTTCGGTTTTGTTAAGCATTCTAAGGTCTATTAATTAAAATACACAATTAAATTTTTTGTTGTGGCTCTAACACAGATTGAGATCCCAAACAGTTATGCAAGATGAATACAGGACACTCAGCATAAAAATTAAATACAACATTGCATGAGTGCACTCCTTCTGGTTTCAGATTTAGTTTTACAGTGAGAGTTAGCTTGAATTGACTAAGAAGTTACAGAATCATGTTACATTTATGCAGACTTTGTCTGGAGAATCTCAAATATTTATAAGCAAAGACAAGAACCAATTTAGCGTCAACACACTTGAACTTAACGCTCCAAGATGTCAGCTTTGTTACAACAAAAGAAATTGTTTGCTCTGGATTTTTGGAAGCAAAAAGTGCCATCTTATAAGCAGCCCTATTTAATTGCCTGTATTGTGGACTATTCTTCTCCTTTTCTGTTTAATTCCTCTTGAAGTGTGTTTTCGCTGCGGTTTCTTTCCTCTTAGCCAGATCTGGGGTAAACTAGACAGCTCTTCACTGTGTTCAGGTTTTTGAGCACAAGCTAACTTCTGGGTTTTTCTTTGCTTTACAGGTATAGAGATTACAGAGCACCACCATGGAGTTCAACTCCATATGAATTCACTTTGCAGTTCTGGCATGTCCTGGCAGCGCGGCTGGCCTTCATCATAGTGTTCGAGGTTAGTCATGGAAAGGAACAATTCCTTTCTACCTCTTTAAAGTCCGAGTTGATTTTCTACAGTAGTCCCATAAATAAATTGTCAGTATCATCAACTGCTTGTTCATTACGGTCGAGAGAGAGAAAAAAAATCGCCCTCCCCAAACTGTTGTCAATCAGCTGCTTCAAACTGAATTGACAGAACATGCACAGATTTTAGAGTTCCTCCAAAATGGTATTTCTTTAACAGTCATCTTATACATCATGTTTGTTCCCAACCAAATCTTCCATGTTTTATTGAAAAAGAAGTGCAATTTATGTGTATGTTAAGTGCAGTTATTACAAGTTAAAATCTGTGTCAGGAAAATGATACGCGATTCTAGCCTAACATAAAAGTAGAAATGTGTTTACTAACTTTGAAGAACGTATTTCATACTGTCCAGGAATCTGGTTACTTACTTCGATTACAAGCTCTTCACAAAGACTGCTTGTAGGTAGCGTTTGCTGTTGTTATTCAAACTAGCATATCCTGCAGTCACATCTTCATTTAGGTCACTAGCTATACCCCTAGTTTTACTTTTCAGAAGACTTCAGCATGTTCACATTTCTGATAGACCACTCATTTACTCCCATATGTGTGTGTGTGTATATATTAAAAAAACAAAGGAGTTGCTTTTCAGTCATGAATTGGATCTCAGTTCCAGTTTTGCCACAGACTTTTAGGCGCTAAAATGTGGTCCTAGAAATGAATATTTATGCATCTTTGAAGCAATTATTTTTGTTCTTCTTTTCAGCACCTTGTTTTTGGAATAAAGTCTTTCATTGCCTACCTGATTCCAGACATGCCCAAAGACTTGTGTGACAGAATGAGGAGGGAGAAGTACTTAGTCCAGGAAATGATGTATGAGGCTGAACTGGAGCATTTGCAGAGAGAAAGGAAAAAGAATGGGAAACAGTATCACCATGAATGGCCTTAGTCACTACCATGCTGCAACAAAAACACTGGTTGGAAACTGAAGGTGCAGTTACAAAACGAAGTCAGAGTCTGGCATCAGTGCGTGAGATTCGCGGTGTATATATGTTCTTGCTGGGCAGTACAGTTGCAGGCTTTGGTGGCAACTGGAAAATAGATGCTTCCGATGAAGAAAGTGAAAAGCCTTACCTGTAACTGGTCTGTGGTGAGCACCAAGGAGAATTGGCACTCAGGAATGTGCAGACAGATTAAAAATTTGGACACACTGGTTTAAAAAAAGGCAATGAATTTTCATGCTGTTCATGAGGATGCTAATGGCGTAATGAAAATAAAAAATTACCTGTGAACTTACACAGTAAGGGCATGACTAAAACCAACTTACATGATATCCACTACTTCTACAGCTTCTGATTGCTCAGCTCCATCTGTAATGCCTCTGAAGAAAAGAGCAGTTGTTGCCTTTGTGGCCATAACTTGATATAAATGATCTTTCAGGCTTACTGTTTTGTCAGGTTTGTCCTAGTCTCTTGTTGAGATTGTGGATGTGGTCCTACCCTAAAAAAGGGGTCTATGGCTGCTTAATATATACTATGCAGTTTAAGATTTGCACATCAGTGTCATTAATTTATCCTTCTAGTTGAAAACCAAAAATTCTAAATTCAAAGAGAAAACAGCAGCACTAAGAGAACGCATCGCATTGCCCACATTGCAGCTATATTTGAAAAAGACATGGCTGTTGAGTTGTCTTTCCACTTTTGTGTGCAGAAAGGCCACCTCCGCACGCTTCCAGGTTGAAAGAACTGTCATTTTCATGCTCTGACGTAGCATGCAGATGTCTAACTGTGTTACTGTTCCCTTTGACCTGTCTGGGCAATGATTCCATGACTTCACAGAATGCTGACTTGAAATATTCTCTTACGGTGACTTCGTCCTGAATATACAATTAACTCTTTATAGTATGCAAGCTTATGCAGATATATATCAGACATACAGTATAACATTGTGACTTGCTTGTTCAGGGAAGGAGAAGCAGAGCACTTTATAACAAAGCTCTTCTTATTGTAATAGTAAACGTTCCAGTAATGTGCACTTCTTTTATTGGCCTAAGTAAGTCAAAGCATGGGAGTTAGATACAGGCAGATATGTATACAGATTGTATATAAATGCACACACACACAGTGGTTACTTTTAGATTTTTTTTATTATTATTTGTATGCCTTCTTACAGTTTTGGGGGGCTTTTTGGATAAAATCTCTATAAAAGGTAGATGTTCATATAAAGAATCAAATTTCAGGTTTTATGTGCGTACAGCATACAGCAGTGTTGCTTATGGTTATAGTCACATTTTGGTGATGAAATTGTCTATTACTAACATTCCATAATGTAGGACAAGATAAGCACTTAATTTAAACAAGTGTTCAGGGTTCACTTGCAGAGAAGGGAGTGGAGAAACAGAGTTACAATCATTCTGTTTCTCTTGTACAATTTTAAATAATGCTTCTCTACATTGGATGAGAAAAGTTTAAAAAACAGAGAGTCAACGAAGCACAGTAACTATAAAGGCTGCAAATTTTAACATTATTTTTAGGGATAAAGCTGCAGCAAAATCACTGCTGACAGATATGAAAAGACCTGAATTTTTACTATTTACAATACCCTATTGAACGAAAAAGTGTGATTCCAGTATTCACTTGCATGTATTAGCACTATCATTTTATTTTATTATGCCATAGAAAATTAATTTTAAGAGTCAAGAGCCCATCAAAGTGGATGAGTATGAGGTATTGTATCCAGGGGGCCTAGCATCAGACGTTAAGTTCTTTTTAGTCGTTTCACCATATTCATGAGATTTCTTGGTTAATTCCAGCTCTCTGTGACCAGACAAGGCAACTATAGGAGTATTTACAGTGTTGGACAAAGGAGGAAAGAAATTGAAAGGTATGGTCTAATCAGATATATTACCCATTAGTTCTGTCATAAAGGGCTGGTGGAACTCAGCTTCCCATATTTTGGAAAGGCTGTTTTGTTCCTTCGTATTCTGGGTTGTGCATTAAGTTCCTCAAGGAGTCCTTATCAGAAATAATTAATGCAGTCTCCTCAGTGCTTATAGAATCACACCGTTTGGTTTAATTTATTGTGTCTCATTCTGTGGAATATCAAGCACTGTTTGACAGCATTAACCGTGTGTCACAGCTTCTGTTTCTGTGCCACATGGCGATAGTCCTTCAGTTCTTCAGAAGGTCACAGATGAACTCTCTTTTTAATGTTTTCTCTCAAAACAAAATGCCTTGGCTGGCCCAAGGTATAAAGATACAGGATAAAATTAGGCAAACATCAGAAATATGGATTGATTGTTTTATACTTTCCTGTTTCTCTTGTGGATATCAGCACATGTCAATACATACTTAGGCAAATTCCAATTGGACTTAAAAAACACATAGGAAAGAAAACCTTTTTGTATTTGAGATTTAAATATATATATTATTAATGATTTTCAATGCTGGTGTATAGGGGTATATCAAAGGCAAGTATGTAGATCTGACATTGTGCATTTTACGCACTGGAAAAGCACACGAAGTTTTGGAGAAGCACTGTGTGTGTTCCTTTATTTTTGGAGGACATCAACAATGTCTAAAGGTTTTGCCACTATCTAGCCATTTGCTTAAGCTGAGAAAACTTTTTGCTAGACTTCGTTTAGTGTGCTGTTTGCATTGACTGCACGTTATTTTACTGAAGTATAAGGCACACACTGTCCTCAGGAATAATGTATTTTATGAATGGTGAATGATCTTTTCATATTCTAAATATTGTCTTTCCAAACAAATGACCAGTATGAATAGACTCTGCATGCAAGCTGCATTTGTGAAATCTGACAAAGCTTTAGAACTTCAATTTGTGCAAAAATGCTTTAGATCATTGCAGATCTATCTAATCTATGACAACTTTGCTCTATGCATGCGCCCTTAGAGAGACTGCATGAGCAACTAAATATTTTCAAATGCAAAGGATTAGTCCAAAATGTCTTAATTATTCCTAACCAAATTCCGTGTCTTGAGTCAGACAAAAGAAATTTCCATTTCAGAAATAGCAAAAAGTCCACATAACATTATACACATCTCATTTCTAATGACTTTTCATTCTAAATTTGTGCCTAATGTGTGAGATCTGAATTCTGGTGACTAAAAAAGGAAAAAAGAGTTCTGCTTCATTAGCCATCCTAATGAGAGGTTCCTTCTTACAGCTCAAAGTCTACCTCCATATAGAGGGATGCATTAAGAACTCAGTATTCACAACTGAGCGCTAACAGGGTTGCCTGAAGATTGAGCACAGGCTCTCTGTTACGCTGTGATTCAGTTTCCTTACCAGAAAGACAGCATAGTGATCGGGCATTTGGAAACAAGGCAACCCACGTGATTATTTTTTTTTATACTTTTTTCCCTATCCCTCTTTCTTAAAGGATTTATAGAGGAAATTTAGATGAACATTGAAGTTAATATTGATGATGAAAAGGCTAAAATATCCATAGTGATGATGGACGATAAGTAGTTTTTTGTTAGATGTTTCTTTGGAAGTACGTATCTTCATTACTACAGAACGCACATCAGCTGTTGCTATGCCCTTTTCCAACAGCAACTTGTCTTAAATTGTGTTCTGAGGATCAGTTAGGCTCAATTGTGTCCTGTTGAAAGCTCAAAAGAAAAATGTCTTGAGGGCCTGGTGAAAATAGGTTAATAGGTACATATCTTAATGCATAAATTCATAAATCTCCTGAGGTTTCCTTCATGAAAGTTCTGCAGAAGGAAAAATATCTTGGGAAACACAGCTTTAGGGTGGGTGTTAATATGGGGAAAGGCAAGAACTTTGGTGATATTTTATTCTTAATGTGCCACTAAGATGATCAGTCTAATGTAAGTAGTGCACATCTGCAGTTTCCTAGCTGTGGCTTCTTCCACTGCAGACTCCAAATGGGAGTGCTGCCAGAGAGAATTTCTGGAGCCGTGGGATCCAGGGGCATTACCTGCGAAGGCCTGTGTGGCATCATGGGATTTTTTTAATCTTTCGCATTACATCACAGTTTGTTCAAGGACAAATTAGTATATACATATTTAGAAGCATTATATCATTTTAATTAACTGAAAACGATCCTTGTCCATAAAATGAAAATAAATGGTTCTTACATAGTTAACTTACAATGTCACAAATTTTCATTAAAACTGTTATAAACTAGATTTTTTTACGTACACTGGGCAATGGCCATATCAATAAATGGCCATTGATTTGGCCATAAAATGGCTCATTTTATACAAACAGCTAAATTTGAAGGCAATAAAATTAAAGGAAAATCAAGCAATCACATTTTCTATTAAGTGTTACATAGGAGAAAAGGGACAGAGATAAAAATAGTGGTATCAACAATCACTTACAATGCAGTAGTACTTCCAGAAGCATTTTATTTTTTGTAATCCTCATAAACTACTAATGCTCCTTATTTGGGGGTAAAGGTTGAAACATATACCGCCAGCCTTTCATAATAATGTTTATTTGGTGTTAAGGCTGACACTAGAATTCAAACAGAATTCCACATTTAGACAGATTTGTTCTTTTGTTAGTTCCAATGCATACTTTCTCTGACTAAAATGCATACAGTGACACTTTTTGAAAGTGTTCAAGTGACTTGCAAACCTAAATTCCTGTTGTGGAAAATTCAACAGCTTTAAAAGATCCCTAAGTCTTTTTGTACTCAACCTCATGCTCACAAAGCCCGTGTTCTACTGGGGTAAAATGCAACAAGCCGGCACGTTGAGGCTGGGGATGAGCAGAGGAAGCAAAGGGCTCCTCTTCACTTCAGCAAGTTTTTCTCCAGAACCCCGACAGGTTCTGCAAAACAAGGGGTTGAAGCTGGAGCATGGTGACAGCCCTCCTGATCCTTTTCCTTTTCTCCTCTGGCCCATTCTTTACTTATCCCTCAGTGTTTTATTAAATGATGCTTTTTTTGCTGACAGTCCCATTTCCAGGGCAATTCTGTAACTGCAGAATTTTTTGCAGGCTCTTTTTGCATGTCCCTAACTGAGAAGCCAAAGCAGAAAGTGCACAAATACTAGTTTGTCTGGTGCTTTTTACAAGTTGGTATGGATTGGGTGGAGCAGTGCAAGGAAGCATGGGGTGCACCTACGTGTGCCATTAGGCCATCCGCTTCTGGATCTGTCCCTTCAGCCACTTTCCCAAGCGCTACATTTTGCGCTCCTTATGTCCCTCCCAACACGCACACAGGCATCCTAAATACCCTACACAATCCTAGCATTTTTAAATTTACATGAATAGACTCATACTGACAATTTTTCTCTAGTATTGACATTGCAACCACATTTACCAGAAATCGGTATTGGCATGATTTTGGCGTAGTCGTGACAGCACAATGTTACCACAGCAGCACAAAGTTCTAATGGCACAACAAGGAACTGTAGAGAAATCACTTTGCTATTCCATGTTATACAGGAACTTTTTTAATCCAGGAGTGGGATTTAGTCTTGAAATGTTAATGGTGTATTCCCTCCTCACTGCACTGGAAATTACCTTGTGTTAGTTCTGTTGGCTCGTTCTAACTTTTTGCCATAACCTCGATAATGTTATATGTTCTCTGTAGTTTGCATTATTATTGCCATGAGTTATTGTTAGGATGCTACTGGGTGAGAAATTAGGATTAAACTCAATGCAGTCTAAAGCTAATAAGATTCTAAACACTGAGAACACAAGGATTTTTCTGTTAATATTGAAAAAAAAAATTAAGATCACCTTTTTATTTTGTGTTCTATTTAGATGACTCAGTTTTGTATTGAAAAATCTTCCAAACTGTTGGCTCTAATTTTTACCTAGAGTAGTATCACTGAAATTTCAGTTCTTTGAAATAATCTCATGTAAAATCTAACTGAATAACCTAGTTCAGTCATTTTTTACTCTGATAGTCCTGGCTAACTTGCAATATCATGATCGTAAGAGATTTCTTAAAATGTGTATATACTTGAAATTTATGTAATATTTAAATACAACTTGGTTTCTAAGTAAGGAATGAGAATAAAATTTCAACTATTTTTTCTATTCATAAATTCACACTTTGTAAGTAATATTTAAAATATAGATTACAGTACCACAGAGCGTTTCAGAGAAATTGACTTTTGTGCACTACAAGCTAGAAGTTCCTCTGGCCTGTCAGCTTTAGGTTTCTTTTGTGTTTTTAGATTACTTTTACAAGCCGATATGTACCCCAGAACTAAAAAAATTCACTGAGGAAAAAGTTGTTGATCTGATTAACTATTGTAAGACACTTTTGGCATAAATTTGTCTTTGAGATGCTGTTTACTTTATCAAGGTTTACATGTACAAATGCAACTACTTACTGTATCATACACATTTGAATATTGCATTTTTTTCAGTAATAAACTTGGATATCTTTGAAAGAGACTTTGAGCTTCATTATTCCAAATATTCAAAGTTAATTTAAAAAAAAAAAAATCGTACACTTGAAAAGCAAGTACTCATCTGCCTTCAAACCATAGTATTGTAAGGAAGTAACTTAAGGGTTCAACTTGGCTCGGGCACTCATTTAACTTTTAACAATTAAATACTCAACTTACTGTGGTGTCAAGGCGCACATATAGACTCACTTTTCAAATTTTCAATCATTTATGGTCTACTGCTTTCACTGTTGACTAACAATTTCTTACATTTAAGCTCTTGTTTTAGAACTTATATGTTCTTAGTTTCTTAATCTCATTTTTTCAACTCAAGTGCACAGGCTGGCTCTCCTCTGGAAGGATCAGTGGCGCAGGACGTAAAGCAAACGAGAAGATAAGATGAAAACTGTAAACTACGCTGACTTCAGTATTTAATCAGAATGGTAATTTTTCTGAATTCCAGGTTTGCTAGGCCACATCCTTAAAATTTTGGCAAAAGACTGAATAATGAACTACTGATTAACGATTTTAGCTGTCATACATACATCCACATGTTGGACTTAGTAAAACCTTGTGAAATGCCTGGCTCCTTTACAAATACAGAAAACGCTTGGGCTCGATGAGCAGCTTTAGTTGAAACAAAACTAGTCCAGAAATATGAAGTTAAAAAGAAATTCTTCAGGATATTTCTTCAAAGACATTTTGAGAGAATGCAATTCTAGCCAACCTAACTCACTTTTTTTGACATTGAATGGACAAATTAAGATTCTCTTTTGTGGCAAAGGACTTGGAAAGATACTAAGTCTGTAGTGAATCCAATGTAAAGGTGTTGCTAAACTTGTGAAAAAATACTGAAAAATGCAAACTACGCATCTTCCAGCATGCGGAGCATAAGAATACTGCAATGAGTAGCATTGAGTAAGCATCTCAAGAAGTATTCAGAGCAGACTTGGTCGTTTTCACAGATGTCTCTGAATCAGATATCCTCCAACTACAGTAGAGAGGTTTTTTTCATCCAATATCTAACTATGTAGCTTCACATTGGTGTTTTGAACCACTTGCACTATGGAATTATTTACATCCTTAAGCATGATAGTTAGACTCTTATTATAACGTAAGCGATAATGTGTGTGGCCATGAGATATAAATGATACAATAGTATTATTTACTGAGTTTCTGCGTCTGCCTTGGTATCCATATCAAGAATGGAAGCATGACCAGAAAGCATGCCATGTGAGACAACAGGCTGCCAGCCAGACTTCAGTTGTAAGCTTTTGTGAGATTATAAAAGTGGCATAAAAGGGATTAACAGAAATATTGACTTAACTCTCAGTTTGTTGACAAACTGTCCTGTGCAAGCAAGGCAGTGTCATTTACAGACTGCTATTTCTGTTCTCTGACTGAATGTCCTGGGACCGTTCCCAGAGGTAGGGCATGAACACAGGCAGGGGAAGTAACTTCAAGGACCAGGTTGACCTTGATCTACATCATAAAGATGGTCCTGATACAGCAAAAGCAACAGCTAGGTTCTTCAGAGCAATATGAGCTAATTAAATATCGGCTGGGTCCATAACTGTCCGAGTCATCTCTGGTATTTTCATTCAGTAGGTTTTGTTCAGTTGTGAGTTTTGTTGAAAAACAAATACATTCATCCAAAAAGCTACATCCGGAAGTTTACCAAGGTGAGAGGTGGTCTATTGAGTTTGATTTACGTCAGGCAAATTTTAGAGGAAATGTGTTTCACTGAAAGAGAGCACTTAGTGGACTAGGTGCCTTCTTCCAAGACGTTTTACCGGACAGATTATTTTGCCTAGTCACGTGCCTTTTTCCAAAATTCAACATGGATTATCAATTAGGAGGCATCATCATCAAATGTCATTTTATTTTCTTTATTGCATAAAGGTAGTAGGTGGATCTTTTTGAGCTGAAAGGATGTCTTTCCAAGACTAACATGGATGAAGAACTGTCCTGAATTCAAAGCAAAATTTGTTACTCTCTCCTATAGCTTTTACGATAAGACATTGTAAAGAAATCTTAGTTCCACAGAGGAAGCAAACACGATTAACTCAGTTGCTAAAAGACCAGTCTGGTCTATACAATGTTCCTGTGAGGAAGCTTTTTGCGATACCTAAGAATAGGCAGAGACTAGCTCAGCCTGACCTCCCTCCTCTCCCCGGGGCTCCCTCCATCAGAGGGCAGTTCACAGTCTCGCCTTAGTGAGAGACCTCAGAAACTTCTCCAAAGTCTTGCTTTATCTCAAGTTCACCTTTGCACATTTCCCTTCAATGACTAGTTACTGAACAGAGTATGGGATAGAGACGTGTTGCGGCTACTTCCGAGCAGGAGCTTCCACGACAAGATTCATGAAACATTTTTTCTGAAATAGCAGTGCTTCCAAAACCCCCTTGTCTGGTGATTTCCCAGGTCTGTCATGAAATTCATAAATAAAAATCTGGCCTTTATTGCTATAGAGAGCAATTGTTCCCTCTTGGTCATCTACAAGCTGGTAAATATGATAAAAAGAGCTCTTCATTTCTGAAGCTGGAGAAATAAAGTTTGATTAAATGTCCCTTGTCCCTCAGCTTCTAGAGGCGAGATTCTCTGCTTATATTAGTATAGGAATTTTCCTCGGGATTGTAACCAGGGAACTGGCGTTTGTTTTCTTTGTTGATACTATTCTTGAAGGTGTCATCTGTTCCAGTTTTATTTGCAATAACTTTAGGCAGATTTTTTTCAAAGTCCACCTGAAAAAAAGAAAGAAAATAGCCTAGTAGTTTGAAGTTCACTGCTTTTTTCCTTTTCTTAAAGGGTATCTTGTTGCATTTTGAAATTTTGATATCCTTTCTTATAAACCCGAGGAGTTACGTCACTACGTGAAATGACTCTCAGACCCACAAACAGGCACAGTTTAGCGTGCGTCCCCTCCATACACAGCCACTGATTTTCTCATTCCCCCATGGAAAGTCTTTGGCAAAAGCAACAAAAACAACTTCTCAAATTCCTCTGTTCACGTAAAAGCCTTGAGATGTGCCCTCGGTGCATTCCAAATCACTTAAGTATGCAAATTAAAAACTAAATTTATCTACATTTTAGTGGATTGGGTTTTTTGTCTGGCCTAGGCTTGCCTCAGTGGTTTCACACTGCAACTACTTGATTAATGTTGCCATTCTATATTTTAAGCAAATACAAGGGGATAAATGTATATGTGATTTTTTTTTTTACTGCTTTTATTGAGATTTTTTTTTTTCCCCTCAGACAAGTTCTAGATGAAGTCTGTGTTGAGCACCTAAAAGCCAAGTGAAACAGCTGAAGCAAATCTAGAGCCAAAGCTGCTCTCCAAATTAGATTGTTAACTTTAATGTCAGATTCAATGCAAGCTGGGTGGAAGGACAGCTTCTACGTTATCGCCGAATACTGTGAGCCTTGTGGCTGAAAGATTACTTTCAAGATTTAAAGGTACCTGTAGAGTACTCTAAAGGAGCTGAAAACATACGTATTGCTTTATGTCTCTTTTATAAACCTAGCAGATTCTGCTAAGATGGAGCAATGTTTTTTCTCTGCAAACTGTTACAACAGTGCAAGAAAATGAGGTGCTCATTCTTTATGGCTTGTTAACGAGCTACGAAGCCCTGAGACACCTGGGGAAAAGCTGGTCCTGTTTCTGTGGAGGAGGTGGTGGGCAGGAGCAGCCCAGGTGCTGGTGGTTGCAGCTCTGTCTGATGGGCCGGCAGTGCTGCCCTGGAGGGTCTGAAGGAGGGGATGGGAGCAGCAGCAGGAGAGCTTTGTGGACGCGTGAGTGCTAAAGTCTTTCTCTCTGTGCTCGGTGGGAGGAGGCAGTAGCTCGGTGAACTCCTCTCTGGGGTGTAAAGTGCGGTTTTGTCCCCGCTCGGCTGCCGGAGCGGGAAGGGCAGGGAGAGGGAGGTCAGCCCCCGTTTCAAAGGCTGCTGGCCGTCCCGAGGGCTGTTTGTCTCCCGAGACCCCGAGTCCCCGTGTGCTGCGTAAACAGGGAAAATAGGTAACTTATTACTGACTAACGCTGAGCAGGAGAGTTTGGCTGATCTCATTTCCAGTCTGCGGTGCCGACGCAGCATCCCTTGCATAACTTTAAAAAGCTATTGCTGGAAGCTAGTCTGCTCTCTGCGTGGCACATGCCCTCACTTACGTACGTGCACGTACGCCCACCACTCCCGGGCCACGGCGGGGCTGAGCTGATGGGTTCAGGTACTCACCTGCTGGCTGTCGTGCTGCACGCCGCACCAGAGGAAAGCTTTGAGTCTTTCGGACCAAAAGCAAAACAGGTTGCAGACTGGCTTAATTAACACTGGTGGAATATCTTCTCCTTTACTAGGTCCTGAAAGGGGAAAATAATGATACCTAAGTCTATGGAAAGCTAGGTGTGAGCCTTGGGACCCTCGGAGCATGAGGTGGGGGGGAGCGGAATCGGAGCCCGCTGCCCTCTCCTGAGTCTGTGTCTCATAAGCCACTTGCTGGACTTTTTGAAAGCTCTTTTAGCAGCTGAGTTAGATTCTTGTGCTAAAGCAGTTCTATATATAGAGAGATATATTGAACACCAACCTGTTACAAAGCTTATCAACAGCCCTGTGATGGCACAGCCTAGACAGCCGATGGCACTGAAGTACAGGTAGGACATGGAGTACCAGGTATCTGCCAGCAAAGGCCTGTGAAGAGGTGACAAAAGGGAAAGAAGCAGCTAGCGATGACCAATGGGTATGTTTATATTGTCTCTTGGCTGTGCCAGCAAAATACAGTAGTATTACCTCTAGTAATGAGAGTTGAAGCAAAACTGTGATGATCAAAACTGCAATATAGAGCTTAGTTTTACTTCTGGGTAAAGGTGGTGGGACCGCTCATGGGGCGATATGAAATGAGCTGCAGCTCGCGCTGCAGTCGGTGCATGATCCGGCAGTGGTCCGTGCTCCCAGCCCGTTCGGCAGTTACTGGCTGCACCCCAGACGCACGCTGCAGGCTCGGGCTGCACGCTGCGCCAAAACACAGGCTTAAGTGGTAACGATAGGGAAAATACCTGTCTGGAGCCGCCGTGGGAGCCGCTGTCGTCAGCGCCTCGGTGCTGTTAGCCAGCGTGCAGTTGAGAGTCGACAGTTGCAGAGGAATGGACTTTGCTGGTGGTGCAGGGTAAATGAAAGAGCCAGTACCAGCCCAAAAAGCTAAGGTGATCCCAGCTAAGAGGCCTCCGATAGCACCCTTGGCAGGTATAGAAAGATACTGTTAGAAGTGATGCATGAGAAGTGCTTCTCTGCGAACATGAATTAGGCAGGAGTAGGTGACGACTGGTTACAGTCTCTGTCAGTGTAAATCAATTCTGTTCTCTCTCGACCAAGGTATAAAACATGGTGATTTGTTGCCCTCTAGTAATGAGAGTTGAAGCAAAACTGTGATGATCAAAACTGCAATATAGAGCTTAGTTTTACTTCTGGGTAAAGGTGGTGGGACTGCTCATGGGGCAATATGAAATGAGCTCATATTGTGTTTTGCCTGAGTTAGCAAAGGTGGAGCAATTGAAATAATTCTGTGCGTCCCAAGGTGAATATAGGCTGGGGCGAGTATTGGATATTTTTTTCTTTTTAATGAAAGAGAGGAAACTCAGAAATAAAAAGAATTTAAAAAAAAAAAAAACCCTTATGTGGATCTAATCGCCAGTTATCCCACAGTTGGTAGAGTTAAATTCAAACAGGATAAATTCAGACAGTGAAAAGGGACCTCCAAACAGATCTTGGACTCCTCAGGCTCTAAATCTGAAAAGCAGCCCAGAGACTAAATCTAAAAAACCCAAACAGTTTTCAAGATGGAGTTTTAACCAAACACCACCAAGAGATTTTTCTTTTAGATAAGGATTTTTCTTCTTACCTTCCAGTTAGCACAAGGAAACACAATTCCCAGGGTAAATAATCCCAGCATGGGCCCCCCACACATCCCGTGGATGGAGAGGGAAGCCTGTGGATGCAGAGAAGATACAGGAGCTTAGTGCAGCAGCTGGAGGGAGCGTGCGCGGTTCTGGTTTCGGTCTGTAATTTTCAGTGGGAAATGGTGGGGGAGAAGGGACCAACAGTGATTTCAGTGCACAATTAAAGAAAGAATCACATTCAGTACTGTTTCCCAGCAGTGAGTAAATAGTGAAGGAGTTGAGGGATTTATGATCCCCCCCCCTAGTTATTCCCCTCAGCAGGGTGTCCACAGATATTGTTCAGGTAATCTAGCAGTCCCCAGGGATGTCAGCATTATTCGGTTCATTGCATTTCTGTTCATTCGTGTTCAGTTCGCTGCATTTCTGAAGCACAAGGTACCTGCACAACTCCTCCCAGCAGCGATGCTGCTGCAGCCATTGAAGTGCACAGGACGCCATATAATATACCTGGAAAAGATCAGGCAGCGAGGCTGTCAGTGCTTGTTAATAGTGTGGACAATTTCTAATTCATCTGGGGTCTGAAGTGACCAGGCAGCATGGAGGAATTTGCACTTTGGGCTTTGATGTTTAGAGCGGACCATTAAGCACCCAGCAGCGTCTTGCATGGTCTTGTTGGGTTTTTGGTTGGTTGGTTTTTCTTATGAAGCAGAACTTAGCAATGAAATTATTTTAGAAGTTATGCCTCATGTTGAAATGTTTCCGTTTCTGTTGCCTTTAAATAACACTTTTAAAATAATCTAATATATGAATTGAGCAATGATAAACAACAGGGCTTTCTTCCTTCGACACCAGTTTTAACTTCATGGTAGGCAAAACTCTGTATGTAGTAGTCTTGAGGAAAGCCAACCAAGACTCATCTTCTGTGCTAGCACACCTTGGTTTCAGAGGTAAAAATGATCTTTCTAGGTCCTGAGTGCAAAAATTGAGTAGTAAGTGGAAAAGCAGGAACAGAGAAGGTTGGAGACAGTTACAGAGACAGAGAAAGTATTGGTTTAGCTCTTCTGCGATCTTTGCCAACATCAGCAAATGGTTATGATATTATTACAATACTTATAAAAGGGTTATGATATTACTGCAATACTTGTAAAAAGTATCTTAAAAATTCGAAGCACTTTGGATGCTTGATATTTTGACGGTCTGTTTTTCATTTGTCCTTTTTACATTTTTATTTTTCTCTGAAAAACTGAGCAACCTGCTTATGTGACACTTGTTTGAATAGAAATGTCTTATTGTGCTACTATAAAATAGTAATATTTAGTAATACGACTATAGATTAATGTGGTAATAACTACATTGATATTCTTTCTGTATTGTAAAGAAGATCCCAGAGTGTTCCCCAGTATTTTCAATAGACAAAACTTTCCAAAGGATTTTGTGTAGTGCACCATATAGTGCACATGCTTAATTTTACTGAAGCATCATGCTGACGTTGATTCTGAGAGTTTATAAAGGGTTATGCTCCTGTGGAGGTTTCTGAAGCACAAGTGTGTTTCTGAAGTAGTGTCTCTAGACAGTGCTCTTCACTACTCACAGAACTGCTCTCGGAGTCAACTGAGAGTCTGAGACTCTCAAGGCTCTGAGTATATAAAATCCTGCCTTATTTTCTCCTGTAGTAATAGCAACTGGCGGGATGGACACCTTTGCCGTTAAACAAATGGATCCCATCTGGGGTACCTACACAAGCCTTTGCTGATCCATGTGCTCATCTTCTCGGAGAGGTTGGGGAAACCTTTCTTGACTAAGTCTTCAAAGGTAACAGTTGCTAAAGCGTTGATGCTGGCAGCTACCGTGCTGTAGAAGCGGGGAAGAATGTTAAGTAAATAGGAAGCAATATAAACTGAAATAAGTTGTATTTATGGAGAAATGCTGCCTCTTGTTCAGCATTAATGCTATAAAATGTACAGTTCTTGAAGAGTATTTTTCACGTACATTGCTGATGCTGGTGAGGTTTCTGTCCCTTCTGCAATTGCTAGGGGCCCTGCTTCATGCTGGCACGGAACAAGACAGAAACTTATCCTAATTGACCCTTCAGTTTACCAAGCTGCAAAGACCTTCAAAATATAGACATGTTCCAGAATAAAGATATTACTCCCTTACACGTCAAAGGATGTGCAGTGACCACTAGTGATACCCTGTTCCTCCACAAAATGCCATTCTGTTTTCTCTCATAACTGAAAAATATGGACTAGGAATAGTCTGACTCCTTTAGCTAGGTGAGTTAACCCGTATTTGGTGAATACGATCTCTGTGAATTTGTTGTGACAGTACGGCAGCGTCAATATCTACAGCACAGTATTTGGTACTATGTGTCCTTAACTGTGTTCTCTTAGTCTCCTGCCAGGAGCAGCCAGTGCCTTTTATGTGGGTTTTTTTTTGGGGGGTGGGTTTTTTTTTCTTTTTTTTTTTCCCCCTGTTTTGTTAGCGCTCTTGCTTTTTCTACAGATAAGAGTATTTAGAAACAGCCTGTTGGAGATTAACTCTATGGCATTTGAATAATGTCACTGTGAACTTGAATCTTCTCTCTTTCTAATGTCCTATGAAGTATTGATGTTTGGCTTGTAGAGGGTAAAAACTACAGTAACGTGCAGCACACCCTGAAGAACACACAGTTTCTAAAACTTCTCTATGCAGATACCTCTTTTCCTAGTCTGTTTCATGCGCAGAGAGACTTGCTGAAAAGCTCTCTATCCCTAACTATGATATTGTGGGAGTTGAGTAAAGGCAATGTCACCACGAGCAGCACCAAAGGTATTTCAGGAAGCCGAGCTCTTTTACAAAGAGAACTGGTGTTTCCTCAGTTTTTATACCCTTTTGACTGTGTTGATAGTGTTATTCTAAAATGTTTTGGGGATAAAAAGATACTGGAGAAGTGGAGCTAGACTTTGGCATAAATATAATGTAGCTCAACAAAGCACTACTGCTTCTTCCTAGAACGTGCAAAGAAAAACAGCTGGGCTTTCTTAGGGTTTCATGTTTTGACCTCGTTCTGGGTCCTCAGGAAATCAGTGGTACACAGCTAAAATGTCATTTCATATTCACAGACCTTAGCGTTCCACTGAATGCACAGGCGACAAACAGTCCCGGGACTCCTGGCATCGCAGAAAAAATGTCCATAACAAAATACGGCATGAGCTGGGGTAGAAGGAGCACAAGAGCAACACAAGCAATTAGTTAAGATTTTCCTGGGTAATGGAAGAGAATTAGCTGCATCTGAGCATGTTGCTAAATTCTGGTTTTGTTCCAACTAACAAGGGGTGTCAGATTTTGAGCGAGGGGGATGTTGTTTGGCAGAAGTGGTCAATCAGATTAATACTGCAGGAGTACCAGAATAGATACGTTCTAGCCCTGATTCGGCAATCGTCTTAGTGCCTGAGGGCTGAAAGGACATAAAGAATCCCACAAAACTTAAACTGTCTCTATACGTGCTGTGTCTGGGCCCAAAGCAGCTCCTAATTGTAATAATGGGTATCTGTACCTGGTCAGGCGCTGAAATAAAATCAGCAGTCCAAGGGTCACAACTCTTGTAATGAGAGTACATCACCAAACCACAAAATACTGCGCACACCAGGACTGTCCAAAGTCCCAATAAATTCAGGTAAAGTGCCCTAGAACAAAGGAGAGAAACTCTATTTAATACAAGATAAATATAGAAAAGCTGTTACAAGTTGGTTATTTCTAACTTTTTAGAGAGACACCCTAATCAAAGCTAGCTATATAATCTCTTACAAGGCATCACCAGGATAAGAAATTGGGTGTAACACTAATTTTAAAAAACATGAAAAAATACAGCCTCTTTAGGCTCTAGGGCAAGGTTCTAGGTACCTGTACAGCTGGAAGATACTGATCTAAGACCAGTAACGTGTAGGCAGAACAGGCTGCACCGAGTGCTGGGTCTGTCCCTCCTGTCCCCTGTAAGAGCAGATTGTTGTCTGTTGGGAGTTGTTGTAATATAATACCCTTTAAGCCACGCAGGGTATTATTTTGCATGGATTCTGTCATGGTTGCAATGCTGCCATTGCAAAGTAACAAACTTGAGGCTTTTTTCACTAGTTCATGAAATGGATGTAGGTGACAGCATCTGCTGGGGAGGTTGTGTGGCTGCAGTTCAGTAATCCCGTAGTTCCCGAGAGCTGCCAGAGTTTATAGAGCCTACACCATGTTTGGACGTCACCTTACACAAGGTCTCTTGCTAGGGCCAGTTCAGAGCTGTGCTGCTGGGACCCAAAGGTCTTTCAGGACTTGTTACTAGTGACGATCTCACTGTTGTGACTTCCAATCATTTTCAGAGACTGAATTTCAACAGAGTAAATTCATATAATCTATCATGACCTTAAGAAAAATGAGTATGACTGCAGCTAGCAAAAAAGCTAACTGTTTGCAGAAGGAAAAAATTACCAGCTTTATGCTTTAGCCAAGTGGGCAAGCAATTAGCACTAGGCGTATGAAAAAAATCTGGTTGTTTAGTAAAACGTGTCTAGCTACACACATACTAATGCTGAACTTGAGGAAGGTAGCAGACTGGAGACATACATGTCTATACTGTGAAGTTTCACTTGCTTCTTTGCCATTGATTCTAATTATTGTTATATTTTAGAATTTTAATAACTTACTGATCTCATTTTATTTAGATCATGCCTTGTACTACAGTGCCCCATTAAATCAATAACCACTTTTAAGAAAATACAACATAAACACAATTCCAATAAATACCTTTTTCCAATAAAGCTGTAGATAGCACAACTTCTGTGCGGGCATCTTTTCCATACTCTGCTTCTGAGGATTAATTTGGCAGCCTGACCCCAAATTAATAAACTGCAAGAGTTAGATAGCTACCCATTTTTCTTTCTTGATTTGTTTATGTCATTTAGGGCCAGAGGAAGTAAGACTGTCAGCGCAAAATTAGCTTACTACCGCCCAACGGGATGCCAATATTTATTTAACATAACTGACGAACCGTTAGTATAATTCCACATCAGTATTTTTGATTGCTAGAATAGGTTAATGACAGGTAACTTACAGTTTAGCGTGCTTTTCCGATTTGCAAGAAATGCATCTCTGTATTGTGGACTGATTAACTCCATAGAGCCCTAGCCATGTAAATGTTCCCCCAATAACAATTGTCCAAAAGGTATGTCGTCTCAAAGGATCTACATCAAAGCTAGAAGAGAGAAAGAAGCAATTCAGTTCACTTATTTAAACACACACTTATTTAGCAAAAGGTAGGTGATTTTTCAGAACTATCTGGTACGTCCTACCCTCTGAATCACAAGTACTGCATTGGTAATACTGTTGTCCAGCACAGACAATATCTAATGTGTTTAGGCTTGGAAGTTTTTTTTTACTTTTATATTGGAACACATTACTATCAAGTCAGGATAAACATATATCATGCAGACTCAGTCAGAGGACCAATTAATTGAGATAAATCACATTTATGAGGCTTATTATGCTCCGATTTCAGATCCGTGTCATACTGCAGCAACAGACCTGCAAGTCGTCCTGCCTGGGACCCCACCCTCTGCAAGGAACAAAGCCACTTAGTAAACTCTCAAAATCCTCCAAACTCTTAGTTACATCATCATGATGTGTTATTTCCTTTACAAGAAATTGCCTCAGCTGCAGTGTTATCTTTTTTTAACAACGAAATTTCATTACTCAGTAATTCTAACCAGTACAAGTACATCTTTCTGTCTTGCATCTGTCATCTTTGCAATTCTACCAATCTTGATAGGTATAGCAGATAACATTTGACCTTGCTGTTAGATTCTGTCGGTGACTTGCCTTGATCAATGAACGTTTCAGTCAATGCCACAAACAGCCAAAGGAAGGTCAGTTTACTATCCCAGTGCACTGGTGCACCGTTGCTAGCTGCTGTGGTGAGTGTACTTAAAATGAAGTGCCAGTTTTATGAATAGAAAATTAAAGAGAAATGAAATTGGAAGGAATAATTGGGCTGCGTTTGTAGCTACAGAAAGAAAAATGGCAAAGCTCCCTTTGAGTTCAGCAGGGCTTTGATTTCTTCGAAGAGGGTAATAGAATGAGGAGTTAAGCTCTCCTGGGGAGGTCAGCTGCGTTCCCAAGAACTGAGGAACCAGGGAATAGACTTCTCTGAGTCACCGAGGTTGTTCACCGGTAGTATAATAAAAAGTCTGAGTATTTTTGGCTTAGTGAGGGTAGGGCTTCTAAACACCAAATATACAAAAAGAGAAGTTTTGCACCGTTTGTTTCTTACTCAAAGATGTTTAGTCGTGATCCTTTGTAGGCATCTTCCCAGACCTTGGTCGATCCACCGTTCAGAGTAGTTCCTCGAATCAAAACCGTCATGAAGCCAGCCACCATGACAGTCATTTGAAATGCATCCGTCCAGACAACAGCTTTTAATCCTCCCTAAAACAAACAGAAACTGATGCTCTCATCTTCTTTCCTGTTGTTCAAGTGCAGCAAAAGGTAGAAAGACCCCTTATTTCAGGAGCTCATGAGCTGTACGTATAGCATCTAGCAAATCAGGGCTCTTCTTAAACTTTGTATTCTCCCATAAAGGTTGTATTTTTGCAGGTCAGAAAATGACACAGGGCCTAAATGGTTTGTCCACAGTCATATGAGAATATTTGACCTCCAGTTAAATGCTTTTTTTTCCTGCCTCCTTTATATGCATTTGAAGAATATATCACGGTGTGGAACAAAAGCTTAGGGAATACAAGCTGGCCTATGTTTGTACTTCCCATAGCACTCTGTACACTTCTCAGAGCCCAGTGGTCCACAATTAGCCTAACACAGAAAAATAGCTCCAGAAAATTTGCGCTACAGCTTTCTTTCACAGCTACTTTCATATTTGATCAAAGCTATCCTAGAGAAACATAAGTGTTTTCAACAAGAGTGGACTGAAGTATTGAAAAAATTCATTAGTGGTAATGAGAACAGAAATTAGGTTGTGTCTTGAGCCCCAGGGCTCTGCCACTTCCACTGCAATGTTTATCTTTTTTGTAATCCGGAGTCTCATGTTGCTTCCTCAGAAGCAAAGCTCTCTATGACCTGTTGATCATCCTTCCTAGGTTTTATCACTCTGTTCTTGATCTGGGGTGACACCAGAGGCACGTTTTTCATTACAATGTTTTTCAGTCTGTAACTTGTAAAAGATAAGAATCATCATCTTCTCAAAAGATTTAGTATGGCAGTGGAAGGTTATCACCTCCTTATCTGGACTCTGCCTCAAGCTGTCTGGTTTAAACCTTGAGACATACAACAGAGGATTTGAGAGGAAATATTTTTTTCTCCAAATAGACTTACTTATACCACAGAGTCTGAAAGAAATTTAGCTCTATGTTCTCCTACTTTAAACTTCAGTCACTTGGCCTGTATTTAGAAGCCGCTCTTCTGCGATAGCCTGTCATGTATAAAGGGTGGTTGAAGTAACAATCTGTGTTCCAGCTGTTCGGTTATGCCTGTTACGTACCAGAGTGCAATAGAAAGTGCAGACAATTCCTGTTGCAACTACAGAGCCCCAGAGATCAAATCCAGTGACTGTGAAACCAAAGAAAACCAAATGGTTAGTGAAATGGGGGTAGGTCATCTGGATGGTAACAGAAAAGCTATGATCCTTTAGCCTTAGAAGGGTGGGAGTAACTATTAATTTTAATCTTTTGTGCCTGTTAGGAACTTTGCTGGGTTGTTCAGGTTTCTTAACACTACTGGATACAGTTTTGCATTGTTGTTTTCTTGCAAATTGGATTTAACTAACTTTCAAGTGTGCAAAAGTAATACATAAGAAGAATAATTGCACAAAGCAAAAACATCATTCCTATGGGACACAGCTTTATAAGCAATGCTTTCCTTCTGTTCTTAGTCCAGAATTTTCTCTGGAGAAATCAAGTTCTTCAGAGATTTCCAAAGAATCCTAAGGAAAAAACCCAACCCCAAACTAAATTCCATTCCCTGCAACTAGGAACAGTTTTAACACTAAAATGTGCTGCATTAAAACAATTTTGTGTGTTCATTTTACTTCATAAAGTTACTTTATACAAGAGGTACAAATTTTGGTTTGGCTCATATTGAAGTCTCTCCCACCGGGCATAGTTTGTGAGGGCAAATCTATTTGTAAAGGGTCTCTTATTAGCGAAGTTAGTATGGCCTAATAACGAACATGAACTGTCACATAAAATTCAGTAAGGAAGCTCGGCACCGCGTGGGAGGTGGGAATGGACAAACTACATGCAAGTCAGATGACGAACAATGAAGAGAGCCTCCCAATCTCTTCCCAGTCGATTTTGGTGAAATCAGGAGTTGGGCCATGGTGATTCCTTATGCCCTATGGCAGTAAAATTACTAATCCCATCTGTCATGATGGATGCTGTATGCCTGGTTTGCAAAGATTAATTGAAGAAGTGTGCGGACAGCAGCACGGCATTCAGCTCCAGCTACAGGGAACGGAGTTATACCCATGGGAACCTGAACACGGGAGACAGGGAAGGGGGGAATCAAAGTACAGAATATGGTCCTGGATCGTCAGCTTGTACTGTGAACTTTGTCAGGATGTTGAGAAATTGTTTGTTAATAACCTCTTCAGGTGGTTACTGAGTGCAGAGGAGAGCAGAGCAGCAAACGCAGGGCTCCTGCTAATGTACTGGTGTGAGAGAGAGAGATCTGGGGAGTCAGAAACACAGAGCTACAAGGTGCAGGCAAAAACCTTCTTGCAGAACTTTTGAGGACTTTTTTTTTTTTTTAGACTTCTTTATCTATTTTCCTCACTTCAGTTACTCTGATTGTCTTGTGGTGTGGTTATTTGGTGTAGCCATGTAGTGCGGCACAGGAACTCACCTTGGTTGAGTGCCAGGGATGGAGCATAAACCACTATTCCCGTGTAAAGGATCTGAAGGAGAAAAAGTTCATGAAAAAAACCCATGTATGTGAATGCTCAGTGATACGGCTTCTATTTAGAGTGGGGCTCAGAGCAAAATACCAGATCTAGAGTTTTCTTTAGATCAGCTTGTATTGTATATGGCTTTCTGTTTCAGCCTTAACAAAAAAATCTTTGATTTAATTAGTTTCTGATGGAAGGACCATTATCTGTCTTGGTATTACTTATTTCACCCATTGCTAAGACGACTAGATGACAAAAAAATCCTAGTCAAATGGAAAGAGGAGCTCTCAGGAAAACATGAATAGTGATGCAGAGATAACGTGGATTGATCTTGGAAATTAAACTTCCCTTGTTCCATTCAATCCCTTTCAAAGGAGCTGATTCAGTGCCCTTCACGTGTATGTTCTGACAGAACTGAGGGAGAAGCAAAGCCTGGAAGTCAATAAGCATTCAAATCTACTGCTAAGGGTTTGGAATTAATAAAATGGAATTAATGTAGAAAGAAATGTCTGCCAATGTCCCAAAACTTTCCATCATATACATAACGTAATCTTTTGAGAAAATTGGTGAGGCTTTAAATCAAAGGGCAAAAAAGTTATTTGACGTCTACAATAGTGCCTTGGGTGGCTCCCTAAGGGTTGAGGGGGGGGTGGGGGTGTAAATTAAGTAGGTAAAGTTAAGTAGTAGTAGTAAAGTGGTGTTTTGCGGTGTAAGTAAAGCTAGTCTCTGCTCAGCCTCTCCATCCAAGAGCCAGGAGCGTTATTTATTTTATCTATACACGCAGGGGTGTGGAGTGGCTAGTCAGTGTTTTATGGTAATGCAGAGCAGTATACAAATATGGAGTCTGCACACACTAGGCAGCGATTTCTGCCCTGCGGGCTGTTGGGCTTAGTCCCTGGGACCAGGCGCTGGGAGCAGCCCTTGCCACGTGCAGCTGCTTTGCAATGGGATAGCCTGACCCTGGTGTTGTAAATGGGTAACTGGTGAACTAAATGTACCCGGTACAGCTCGTCTAGCTTCTCAAGAAAGACAGAATCCGCTCATTTGGAAAGAGAGAGACTTCAGGGGAACATAATGAGACCAAGATCTTGAGAAGCTGAGGGAGTTCAGCACAACATCCAAGCGTCAAAGACAACAAAAACGGCATTTTTAATCCTAAACAGGAGAAAGCTAGAAAGTTAGGAAAGTAATCATTCTTTCTTTTTAACGTCCACAGCCCAAGTGAAAACATTAAGGATAAAAGAGTACTTATTAAAACATCTCATTGTAAAAAGAGCACAGTCTGAGACTAGTCCATCAAAATAAATGTCAAGTGAAATTAGCGTAAACAAAGAGTCAATGTCTTCTTACCGTCTGCAGGATGTAGATCAATGTTGCAGCAAGACGGACAATCTTATTAAATCTTAACTCTAAATACTAGGAAAAAGAGGAATCTCAGTAAATCACACACGTAGCATCTGTGACACAGCTATTAACCTTCTGTTTGCTGTAACAGCTTACTACGCAAGTAAAATTACTGGCAACTGGCACTGCTGCTATAAGTAATGAATAGGAGAGCGTTATAGTTACTACACGTAGAGATAATTACATTTAAGAAATCTTTTAATCAGTAGCATGCACTTGAAGTTATATGTGGGGTTGCAGTGTTCAAAATCTGCTTTGTATCGGGAATAACTGAAAGAGCCCAGGGGCTACAAGGAACAGAAACTTCAAATGAAAGCCTATTCCAATTATATGAAGAGGAAACGAGGTCATCTCTAGGAGAAATAGTATAGTTTGACTCCTGTAGTGACAAAAGTGGTGGTGGAGCAGATGGAGAAGCACCAACATAGAGGCTTTCACAGAGCCTGAGGTGAGCTGGCTTTCTCATGTGCTCTGCCTCAGTCTAAAGCCAAGTCTGCACATCATCAACAGGGTGGGGTTCTTATGGACTTCCAGGTGGATGTAGAGAGTCATTCCCTATTATCACACAACTGCGGAGGTGAGTAGATCTCTAGCCCCAAAAGCCCAGATTTTAAGCCTGAGTGACCACCTGGAGTCTTCTTGTAGAGTTGCCCAAAAAAATTAAATCTGGGTTGCTAACCCTGTGGCAGCCTCCCACGCAGCTTTGGGTGGGCTGGGTCTCTCCTTGGGCCGTGGTCCTGAGCGCTCCCCAGTAGACACCGGGCACAGGCTGTTCAAGTCTTCTCTTTTCCTTCTTGTTAACTTTGTTCATGTTTATCTTTCTTGTGTCTCATGCATAATAAGCCCCACAGTCTGCCATACAAATAAATAGCTAATTTATGTAACTTGACTTGTTTCTAGAAATAATTCATTAAGCCAGCAGAGTCATCTTTCCAGCATGCTTGAAGGGACTCTGGCTACAATGACGCCTTTGATGGTTCAGATGAGAAAAGTAATTCATTCTCTGATCTTGCATCAAAACCAGCTAGAAAATGCAGTTACTTGTGGCAGTGGGAATAGATGGTCAATTTTACTTTTTTCCAACCTGTAACTGAAATATTTCCAAATACCCAGGCAGAGCTGTTTGACCAGAGCCCCTCCTTGGGTTTGGGCTTAGAGAACATGAGCGGCCTTTCTGTTACCAGGAAGCTCCTTGCGAACTAACCCGGCTTTCTTCATCCAATTCTTGCTTAGCTGAAACTGCCCGCAAACAGGAGGAACTGAACTTGTGGCAGTTGATTAAAGTGACTATTGGGCTATTCCCGAATGCTCAAAATCTGTCCTATGGGTGTGCAGATGACAAGGGCTGCACGCTGTGCTCCTAGCATTAACATCACAAGGACTACTGATTTATTTTTTTTCTTTTTACTGCTGAACTGTCATATGAAGAGAATAGTCTGTTACAGGAGGAATGCCGGGCAAAAACTCTAGAAAATTCAGAGATCGTTCATTTCATTTCCTAGAGAATCCCCGAATTCATTTTCCAGCCCTGACTTTTTTTTTTTAGAGACCTGCCATCTTCTTCCTCTTTATCCCTTCCTCCCACCTCAGCTTTTTAGATATCAAATAGCCCACTTTTATAGTAAATTGGACCAAATTGCCAGATCTAGACCAAGTTTGAATTGGACAGTATTGAATTTTGTTCTTAAAGTCCATCTTTAATACCTGCTGTCTAAACCAGAGCGGAATAGTTACTTATAAGATCAAAAGCATTTGGATACACTTTAAAAATTTTCCAGCTGTAACTTAATTTGGTGCCGGTGTGTAAACTCTTATCCTGTCTTTGCTATATATGCATAACAGGAGCTCTGACCCTTAATTTGTGCTTTCAACTTATGCAATATAAATAACTAGTTTGAATTAATGCAACCAGTTACTAAAAATAATTAATGTATCAATACACTTGTTCTGTAAAACACTGCAGAAAGTCTTCTGTCAGATTTTTCTCTAGAAATATCTATATACATCATACTGACTTTTATGTTAGAACAGTGCCTTTTAAAATTATTTTTACTTACCTCATAAGTGCTTGTGATGCCAGATCTGTAAAATACAGGTAGAAAAAGTTCAGCAGTAAAAATGATGACAAGCGCATATGAAAGAAAGAACAGAACAAAGGATGCTCCATAGCGATAAACTTCGGAGGGTGTCCCCAGAACGGTGACTGCTGACATGAAACTTGATGTGAGAGAGAAAGCTATTGGTCCACATGTCATCTGCCTACCGCCCACCAAAAATTCCTTTGAAGTTTTCTTTTTCCTCTCTTTAACTGCAAAAAAGACTCCAATGCTAGCACATACTAAAAATAGTGCTGCAAAAACAACATAGTCCCAAGCCACAAATTTTTTGACTTCTGGAGCTACAAAGTTTGACATAGCACCAGTTGGACAATTCACTGATGGAGGATTCTGGTTTTCTATAGCTGTTGCTCTGAACAGATTAATTCAGTTGACAGCAAAGTTGAAGCTTATCTGCAACTCATCAATGACAAATAATAAACAGAAAGACTATTCCGCTAGACTTTTTTTTTATCCAGTTCACTTTTAAGGGGGGGAAAAAAAAATAGCTAAGGATGAGTTAGGAAGGTGCTGAATGCACTTAGACCCTAGTGCTACTGATGCTTCTGTCAGGCAGGCTGGAGCGGGGGACTTAGCTGTGAAATCTGTAGTACACTCCCTTTTTATCTGTGAGGTTTTAATTTAAGGTTAAACATTAGCCCGACACATTGACTTGATCTGACTCTTTTCTAACCTCTCAGTATTTTAAAATAATAAAATGAGAGCAATAAAGAAATAAAGGTGAGCGAAATAAAGGAAAGCTCAGTGTACAGACCTATGACTCCACTGGTGAGTTTGTTTGCAGAGGAGCAATTCCTTCATATGGTTAAAAACTAAACTTGAACATCAACGATAGGTTGTGGAATTGTCCTTTGACATTCTAAGTGTGCTCCTCGGTGGACCCTCTGGAAGTTAAGGCTGCCTTAAAGAACTGGAGCCTTTAATGGTTAAAAGTAACCGTGGTGCTTTCCCCCCACCCACCATAGCCCAGCCTCGGTGTGTTTGGGAACCCAGGGGACCTCCAGATGAGCTGAAGTGCAGTTTTTGCTACACTATGTTTGAGGACGACTTTCAGTTAAAAACTAATTTTTCACTGACCGCTACTAACAGCAGTTTTACTTATAGTTTATATGGGTTTGTGCGAGAGGTGGCTTATTTTATTTATCCATGTATAACTTGGCCAGACCTGCAGGACAAAAGGGCCAAAGAGAAGCAGATTAGACAACAGCAACGCTTTTCTTAACTATGTCTTTGGCATAATTTGTTGAATTCAATTAATTAGGTTTTCCTTGTGTTGGTTGTTTGTTTTGTTTTAAATAAGTGAATATTCGTTTTATCTCTACCTATGCCATGACAATATGTTTTCCAAAGAAGCAGGCAATGACTTGTCATCAAGAAGGATTAACTTGTACAAAGAGGTAGTGTGGTAGTCACAGCCCTGAAGGAGGGGTTTGGAGACAATCAAGAGATGCAGTAACATGCAGTATCTTTAATAGCAAAAGTCCTTTTCTTCAGCCTTGTCTTGGCTGGGGATGGATCCCCACTTCTTCTTAAGTCATCGGTAAACAGAGATGTTCTTGCTGTGTCAGTTGTACCCAGCAAATTAGTGAGTGTCCAGACCTGAAGCCTTGCCTGTTCCTATCCATCTGCTCAGGAGAAAGAGGAGTACATGTACAGCAACCTTCATTGCTTAGCGTGGAGTCACAGAAAATGTGGGACAGCCTATGGTTGGAACTGACTTCTTCTGTCCGCATGTGTAGTAGAGATTGTGAAATTTTTGTGGTTGATTTCGGTGAGACCAAGTGTAAAAGGGGGAGTCAAAAGGCCTATTTCTGCTGCAGAATGTGAATTAAAAAAAAAATAAATAATAAAATGCAAAGATACTTCTTAAAAGGCTCTGCTTCATTTATAGCTGAAATACTTTTAGTTGAAAAAGTGTGAAGTGCATGTTTGTGAGGAACGATCCAGCCCTCTGTGAAAGCCGGGGTATCAATTAAAGCCACATCACTTGCCACAGCACTTGTTTGTGTGCTGTAACCTGCAGGTAGTGCGATGGAGGGACCAGATGAGAAAGCAGTAAACCAGCTTGCGTTACTGTGGATCAGTCAAAGTGAGACAGTATAGGTAATGCTCTGTAAATTCTCATCCAACCGCCTCACAGTAATCTGTTTATCTAAGTATACCCCCATCGCTGGTTAATATTTCTCTTTTGTACAGAACAAATGTCTTAAGGTGTGTCCACTCTCAAAAAAGCAGTGACTTTCACTTGCCAGGCGTTCCTCTGCTTTTGGGGTGGGATTTTTTCTCTCTCTCTCTCTCCTTCCCTCTCCCCCCCCCCCCCCCCCTTATACCTGTAAGAACATAGATGTTTTCTGCAAGTTTTAATTCATACCTACAGAGTCTGATTAATAAATGTCTCTGGCAATGGTAAAAGCCATGCCACTACAACGGCGAGGTTCTAGGGTCAACCATCAACCCAGGCTGGCAGGAGGCTAATTTAATGGGGTATGACAGAGCATGTAGGGCTAACCAGGCAAACCACGTGCGTGCTTCTTCCCAGAAACCACAGTTGATTGCTAGCTCAATCCCAATGACACCAAGTGAATACACAAAAAGCTGCAAAGGAACAAACTTGAGGGTATTTCCTCTTAAATTTGAGCCACTGAACTGTACCACGTAAGTAAGACTGCATCAGTCTTACTCACATTGCTGAGAGGGTGGAGAACTGTTTGTGGGGCCTGGGATAAAAATTAAAAATAAAAAGTAAAAAAAAAAATCATCTGGGTCAGAAGGTTTTGGTGCCGGTCATGTTACCAGAGAAAGTCTAAGTGGAAGATCCCTGTAACATCCATTCTAGGAAAATCAATGTCGTGTAATATGTTATTACTGGCTTGAACACATTTTTAAAATGATCTGTTTGCCATCAGCAAACACTGTTAATTAGCAGCTGGGCTAACTGCGCTGTCACACAATGACGACTAAAGCTGCCTGTCAGCTCATATGGGCTCAGTGCATAAGTTGGGCTGGATTCCAGGAAGCTTTTCCAAACAGCAAAATTCCTATTGGCATACGTGTAAGCCTACAGGGATTTTTTTTTTTTATTCTTTTTAAATTATGAATGGTCTTTCTAGCAGAAAAGTATTTTTGGATGGTAGTATTTTACACAGAAAGTAGGAAAAAGCTAATGGGATAATAAACTGGAAATCAAGTTAGAAATGTAAATTGTATATTATGCTATAGCCCTCTGACATATTTTCAGCATAGCTTCATTGTGTTGTTCAGAATAGCCATTGTAGCTAAATCTCACATACAAAAAAAATATACTTTAGAAATACAATTTCTGAAGAAGAAATATTATTTTAAAATAGTATGAAAACACTTGTTATTCTGTTGTGATGATGTTCCTTAGCTGGGAATAATTGAAATTTTTATTTCCCTGAAATAATAAAGATAGTTTTGTATTTCACTTGTGAAAACTCCTGTGAAATAAAGTTTTAGCCCGGGTAACCCAAGGAAGAAGCTTGATTACTTGAAGCTTCAATACTCCTTTCAGTATCAGACTGTGAACCCAGAATTGGACAAAAAATCCAACTTGGGTGAGGGCCTATTTCAGGCCCCATTTTAGCATCTGAAATAGGTGCTTGAGATAGCAAAGATAAGTGTGTTTCTAATTAGCTGCAGCCTGGCTCTCTGCAGTCAGGCAGGAAAACCTGCAATGGATGCTCTTTCCAGCGAACCGCCGTACTTTTTTGCCCCTATTTTGGGGGAACGTAAGTCCTTTAACGGGGAGAGGAGAGATCGGTATAGTTCAAATGAATGACCCCTTGCATCTTTCAGTTTGAGATTAGGAAAACAGCAGGCCTTAATTCGGTGTTATATTCGCTTGAGGATTCTCCTCCAGCACTTGCCAGATTCACTTGCCTTTTCCTAATCTCCCAAAAGGTGATGCTCTATGTACCACGCTTTGCATATTTGCAAGCAATTCCCTAGGAGAAACATAGCAATGCCAAAGCCGCCTCTGCCCCTGCTCTCCCCACCGTGGCCCTCCCTGTTACAGCCACCTTGTCCACCCAGATCCTGAATTTCACACATCCTATGTTAATATATAGCGAAAATCTCTCTCTAATACAAGCAGTGTGTTTAGGCAGTACAGGCAAATGTATGCTCCAGATTTTTTGTACATAATTACTACCTCTCTAAATAATCAAATTGCTTAAACTAAATTATTAGCCAATATTAATGATATTCTCTACTTCTCTAGCTCAGTCATATACATTTCACCTTTACAATCTCTTGATTAGAAGTACTTCAACTAATGGAAAAGTTATTGGCTCCTTATTATTGAAGAGTTTTAAGTTTGAAATACAATGCAGAATCCTGTGTTTAAGTTGGAGTATTACCATGCACTACCACAAACTAATTGCAAGCGCAGTTAACCCTTTGCTTTACATGCTTTTCTCATCTCCATCTTTGAGAGCTCCTCCCTTGGCCTTCTCTTCTTCCAAGGGCAATCCCCTTGTGTCCTGTCCCTTAACTTGCTATCAAATTTCAGATGGGCAGTTTTCTTTTCTACAGCCACGTTTTCTCTATTTCCCCCCCCCCCCTTGGTCTTTTTAGCAAGTCAGTGAAATTATTTACGACTTTTCACAAAGGGCAGATCTTTAGATTTAGTGCTGTTTTGGCAGGTTGATCCAAGGTCCATCAGGACAGGTCTTGCACACGGAAGTGAACCCCCTGTGGGGGACTATGCAGAACAAGGCAATTTCTTACCAAGGGCAGGGATTCGGGGACTGAGCTGTGTAGCCCCCCAGGCCTGAATTAGAGGTGTTACAAGAGGTGTTGAAGATCCCGATATCTAAGCTTATCTAAACATTTATTAGATTCTTTCATCTAGACTGATAATACTCAAGCATTCATTAGATTCTTGCATCACAGGAAACTAATTGAGCCACAATTAGCTCTTCTTAATTATTCTGATTAAAAATACTTTTGCTTTAGAGACTTCAGTAAAGCTTAAGGAAAAGTTCTCCTGCTATCATCTCAATGAGTGCAGCGTCTCATGATAGCTCATGTTTGGATAGTTATAATAATTACGGGGTTTCCTCATCTTCTAGGAAATTAACAACTTTCAGAGCTTTAATTTGCCGAGTCCTTTTACCTTCTATCCCTATTAGTCTATGATGTCAGTTAGTTATTAATATAATGATAAGAACAGGCTCAAACTGAGAAATCTGCCAGGTTTTGGTGCCCGTGTGCCATCCACGTGGGATGGTGTCACATTGCATAACCATTGACAACATTTATTGGGTGTAAACCACTCACTTTAAGGTCACATTTGACCATACTCAATGACTAACTTAGGGCTAGCTTTTCAAAAGTGGCTAGCACTTAAACATTCTCAGTGTGATGCTTTACAGGTAGATTTTTAAATAGCCAGGGGATATTACTTGCAACTGTTCTTCATAGACCTCAGTGCTCCTTGCTAATGAAGCTTAATGATGACAGGACTTCAAGGCTTTTGAGCAGAGAAAAGGTGTCCAGAGAAGAAAATACATAATGCATGAAATCACTGGAAATGTATAAAGTGAAGAATTTTCAAAGAATTATATTTTACCATTGTATTTTAAGTTGGCAGCATCCTTTACCCTAGGTTGTGGTAACAGTTTCACAGGTGAGAGCATGTGAAAGAACGTTTTTCATCAGTTATTCAGTTCTTTGTTTGGAATTTTATCCTGCCTCAAATAACCTATGTGCATTACCTGCTTTTATGCATTTCGGTGAGATCTTTTAAGTACTTTAGTTATATATGTTGATATTTAGGGGGGGGGGTAAATGATTTGTTATATCTAACAGTCTTGTTTGTGCAATAAATGTAATCATGTAGGACAGTGATTTCTCAGACTTTTCTGCAGTGGACTTTCTGCTTCCACTAACCCAAATTCTAGCTCTAACCCTTTTCAGTCTGAAAAGGGAAATGATGACTTTGTCATAAATTTCTAGTGTAATATAAATATTTCAAATTTTGTCATACTAATGCTTACATGAATTCTTCAAATTTTAAAGTCTCATTTCAGTTTGCATGAGGTTTTTCCAGTAAAAAGTAGTTGCCCTTTCGGGGGGGGGGGTGGGGGGGTGGGGGTGGGCAGGGAGGCTTTGCTTAGTAGAATTCAATATATGCAACTGTGTTTGGGGGTTATATCAGCTGAAATAAACTCCTGAATCAAAACTTTGCATGATTTTTTAATAATCTGGAATTTCCCTCCAGATCACAGTTCCTAAACTGATTTAGCATGGGTATGTTATAACTAGTAATATATAAAGTTTTGGTTTTCACGTGTATTAAGATATTGAGGGTTTGATTTGAGGGGGAGGGTTCTTTTCACAAAAGGCAGCTAGTTGCATTGTAGAAGACGCCATGAATTTTAAGATGAGCCTTACTCTCTTAGTAAGCTAAAGACTCTCCTTCCCCACAAATGGGAGACAAGTAACAGCTACAGATTAAAAAATGGTGTAATGCCTTTCCTGTCGATACCGAATAATAATCTACAAAATGCAGTAGCGTTTCTGCAAGGCGGCATCTACAGAAATTGTGAGCTCTACCTGTGGGTAGGGGGGTTGCCAAGAAAGCTCTAGAATATAACTTAACTTTCAATAACTGACTCTTTCCTGGCTTTGCCCAAAGACTTTTTTAACAAAATAACTTGACGTCCTGTGAAAACACACTGGTTAAAGGGGTCGCTTGGGCAGCCTTCACAAGTGCACCGGAATGCTCTGTGTGAAGAGTTTCAGTGAAGCTTTCTTCATCCCACCTTTAGGGCTGAAAAAGGTTTTAATTCTTCTTGTCTGTTTGATCCCAGTTTTCCATGTCAAAAAAAAAAAACAACCCAACCCTGGAGATCCCGCACGGGGGTCATAATATTCTTTTAGGAAGTGTCTATCAAGTGTTCAGTTAATAATCAGCAGATGACAGCTTGATATTTGGTAACTTCCCAACCAGGAGTCAGTTCTCCCAATGACTTTGGGCAACATGATTAGATGGGATGAAAGAAGAGGGTAAAGAATGGTGAAATTGATCTCACGTAGGCTGATCGAGAGGTGAAAGGATTGGAAGAACCTTCAGAAAAATTGGTGTGTGCATCTGCATTAAGATAACACAATAATAATAATAAATGGCAAAGTGAGGATACACACCTGCGTGGTCAGATGGTCTCTTTGAGACACCTGGTAGGGCCTGAATTAATGGGACCAGAATCTGGCAGAGGAAGTGGACTTGTGGCATAAAGCTGGCAGGATGGTCTTTGAGCAGCCTCTCCCACTTATTTGCTAGTATTAGGGAGGGCGACGATGAAACTTTTCTACAGATATCTAAGACTAAACATCAACAGCAAAATGTGAATTACCCCCAAGATATTGGTGTATTGAAGTGACTTTCCCTTTGTCATAGAGAATTTGCTCACAAGAAAGAATACCACTTTATTCCTTACATTTATAAAAGGAAGGCAGAGAACTGTATCCTGAGTTTCTGCTATTTGGTTCTCCCTTAGGATAGACAAATTCAGGGTCCTGGAGATAAAGTCCTTTTCTCGTACAATAATCCTGCACGTAGCATTGTAGAGTCTCAGTCTTGAGATACGCCAGCTTCTTTCTGAGCAGGAAAAGTTATGGCACACTGATGCATGGTGATGATAAAAGGCTTCTTCCTGAGGACACAGCTCTCTCCTAGGGCTGCAGGCATGCTCCTCCTGGCCCCCGTGGAGCGTGGGTAGTGCCACGCACCGCTGAAAGCAAACACCGCCCTTTGCCCCATCCAGCAGATAATTCAATAGGAAATCAATGAATATTCAAGAATTCCTTCCCCTGTGGTACCTGTCAACTTGTGTCTATTTATTACTGATAACAGACAAGTGGTTTACTGTACCCCGGCACATGACTGAATTATTTTTCAGCTTTCTTCTCAATATTTTTCAATACAGAGCTGTGAAAAATTCATAGAAATAGGCACTGGAGGATTTAAGTCACATTTTAACTGGGTGGCTGAAAAAGAAACAGTAACTAGTCTATTGAGGAAAAGTAAATTTCTGGAGCACAAAATACACTGAAAATCAAAGGCGTATCATTCAGAAGTCCCTGTTAAACTTACGGGTTATTATCTTTCCTTGACGGTGGACTTTGTCTTTTCTTAAGAGGCTCCTCTTTAATGATTACTCTTTCCTCAGGAAGACATGCTCATTTATCTATGCAAAGATCATTATAACCCAGTAATGTGGGGTACTGGACGTATTGCTTATAGTTTCAAAATAGATTATTCCCCGGGGACATGGAGTCCTCCCTGCGGGATTGCTCTTCTCCGGCAGTGCCAGGTCGCATCAGGACACCGGGCAGGGGCTGCGGCCGGTGGTAGAGTCTCATCCCATCCGTCTGCTTCCGTCTACTTTATTTTGCAGCTTGGGATGCAAAGTTTGCAGAGTTGCTTGCAAACCCAGTTGCACGCTTTGTGAGCGTGGCCGTTTGGGCTGTACAGAGGTGGGTTTTTATTGCATACCTGCTTAAGGAGAAAAATGCACGGTTGGCACTGAGAATTGGATTCTCTTCTACAAAGACAGTGAGCTGGGGAGCTGCAGGAGAAGAAAGCGCTAATCTGAAACACTGGATTTCCAATAGTCCTATTTAAAAAAAAAAAAAAAAAGCTTAACATCATCTGTCAGTTGGCATATACCCCTCCTAGCCTGTAGTGCTGTGGAGGAGGGTCCTTCTCTACTGTGTGGGTGCAGTTTCCCAAGGACCCGAGCCATCCTCACAGCTCCCTGGCTGCCTCTCCTGTGGGCTCCTCCATGGGGCCACGCCAGCCACCCGGCGTGTGGGGCAGCAGCCTGGCTTCACTCCTTCAGCTCCTTTGTTCTTGTAGATAGGAAAAATAGCACATAGGAAAGTAGTTTGCTACTTATCTACCCAGGGTAATGATTCATTTTCCAGGAATGGCACAGATATGATATAGAAAGATGTTTTTATCCAAATATCAGTCAAAACAAATGATCAGATATTGCGGTCGAGACCATAAGCTGCGTAGCCCCTGCAATAGCTCCTGTAACAGATAGGAGCTGGGTGGAGGTGCTGAGATGGCTGGTGCTGACCTGGTTGCAAAACAGAACGCGTCAGAAAGGCTGCCATACTCTTGGTGTGGACACCGAGGAGATAAGACTGTCCTTTGGATCATCTCTATTTTCCACTTAGACACTGTGGTACATACTCCTCAAAAGGTGGGGCTGGGGAACATCCCATCCTCTTTTGGAGCACTCCCCAGTTATCACATTGGGATGCTTTACCTGTGACGTGTCTCATACTTGCTCCGTTCTGATGTCCAGCCACTGCTGCAAGTCCCCAGGTTTCAGGGGAAGCTTCCAGAATCAGATTTCCTTTTTTTTTTTTTCCCCCCTGGTTTTGCCAATGGAAGTGTCTGTGTGAGAGAGAGGGAGCACACACAAGGGTGAGCATGGCAGAGAAGGGAAGGAGATGGACTGATGGAAGGCAGGGCAAGGCTGTGCTGGGGAAATTCATACTCCATCGGCTATTTCAGATTCTTGCAGGGAAGAGCAGAGTATTGATAATATAAGAAAACATAACTTGTTTCTGTTTGGCTGGCAGGTGGAACTAGCTTTGCAAACTAAGGCAGCTAAGCTGGGTTTTTCATTTCAGTAGCTGAACAAGTTTTACTACCTGTTGAGAGAGGGATGTATGGACTGACAGAAGGACGAGCCATCTTGATCCCAGCATATCTCATCAAAAGGCAGCAATCAAGGACTGAACAAAATAGCAGTGTTACATTCTAGTTTGTTTTAAAATGAGGATAAGGTACAGCAAAAGTAAGGCACCTTATATGCTGATTAAAAAGCACTTCAGGAAGTATCTAGTAGCTGGGAAGCAAAGAGGGAGCTGAGATCTCACTGCAGGTGATTTAAGGATAAAGAAGCACAGACTACACTTCAAAAGGATGAAAAAGTAATGTGTGCTTTACTATTTCCGTGCCATTAAAAGCTCCAGAAACCAAAGTCATCTGTGTTGGTCTTCAGTTGTTAATAAGTAGTAGAAATACTGCCTCAACACTGCAAGAAGCATTTGGGAACAGTTTCACAGCAAGCTTAGGGATAGAAAGTTGATGTATACTGAACAGGATCGCCGTTAATGGTCCTTACAGGAGGCCTGTGCTGTTCATGGACAGCTTTAATGAGCATCCCTGCTTACAATAAAGCTGAGGATCACAACCCTTCACTTACCCGCATGTTACCCTACTAAAGGGGATGGGGAAATCCAGAAACTCCCTGAGAAATGAAGCTGTTTAACACTAAATTGGTCTGGCGTCTTTCTCCGGAGTAGAGGTTTCATGGACTCCAGTGAACTTGTGTTATAAAAAGTACCTTTTCCCACATCATAGAAAACCCAAATCAAAGGAAGGCCTTTTTTAGTAGGACTTGGAGATCAATCATCTTTAATAATTCTTTTTTATTGATTGATTTATTTATTGTATCGCTTTCACTTTTCTTTCTTAATATACTTCAAAGGGATCTCTCCATCCTGTTTTGCCTATAAAATTTCACTCTCCTTACGTACTCACAACCTTATCTAGATATAGATTACAGTGCAATATTACCACACTGCAAAAAGGTTTCCTGTGTTTTTCTGCAAATAGCTTCTCTTGAACTGTTTAGCTACTCAGATATTGCTTGTTATCATTGTACTCCCCAAATTATTATCCATTCTTTTTTTTTCCTAGCTTAAAATAATTTAAAATAATCAAAGATAAAGAGCTAGTCATAGTTAAAATAATTCAGCAAAAATTTTAAATAAATAAATAGAAATTTGCCTGCAACTATATAATACATTTCTCTTGAAAGTGTCGGGTGGAAGAACTGGCCTGCTCTTGTCTTGCCTCTAACAGGCGTGCGGTGGGGCATGGGGTGAAGAGGAAAGGAGCGGGGTTGTGGCTTTTCTGTAGGTCTTTGCCCTGATGGACATTCTCTCCTTTTTTGCATCTGAAGGCCCAAAGCTCTTACTGCTTTGCTAAAGTCTCTTAATTTAAATTCAGGTACATGAGCTTTTGTATGGACCTTTACTTGGGCTATTTTTAAGGCTGTAGAAAGCTTCTCTTCTTATCCTTCCCTGAAGGGCCAAAAAGCAGAGAGAGGGGGGAAAACTCCTGGAGGGTACCAAAAAATAATATGACAGAAAGTGAGCATTAGGAATTAGAAAAAAATTATTTGGTTTAATGGAAAACAGACTTTACCCCTAGACAGCAGATAGTAGGGGAGTTGACATACAGTGCCACGCTAGCCTGTTTTTGTAAGAGCTGAGCGTGTGCTCTGCACCTCATGTGAAGCTGGCCGTGTGATGTGCTGCCACAGTAATTGCTTTGAAATCGGGCAAAGGGACGTCATAACAGCATGAATAGCTGTAAAAAAGTCTCTGGAATTTGCTTATGCGAACAGTTACTCCTACATCTGTTCGTTCTTTTTGATAAATTGCTCAGCTTTTTATGTGCTGTTGACTCCAGTGTAGCAGGGACACTTTTGTTTTACTTGCCTTGGGAAACCAGAGATGTCACTCGGGGATAACTTAAGGAAAGGTGTGCCCTGCTTATCTGGGGGCAGAGGGTGCAGACGAGGGGAACAGATTGTAGTTTGGACGCAGACTCCAGAGAGATTCTCTGAACAGGTATCACAAGGACTCCAGCTCCCAGCAGGACCGGGTGGTCTTGGCAGGATAAGCCAGAGAAATATCTCAGGGTCGCGCCAACTATTGTAAACCACAATGAAGGAAACAAAACCTCAGCAGGAGGCGCACATCAACAGCCCCTTTTATTTCCTTTAAAAGTATATAAATAACAGCTCCCCGCTCAGAAGTGAGCGTCTTCCTGATGCCCATGAGAAGCATTTGCAGGGTACTGGGACTGTGCCCGCAGCCCACGGGCGCGGCACGTGGCGTCAGCAGGGGTTTGGCTTGGGATCTCCAAATCCCACCAGTGGGGTTTGGGCTGGGATCACACACTACGTGAAAAATCCTAACTTAAATTAAAGCCAGTTACAGCCAAAATTAGGGCTCCATTCTCCGTTTGCTGAGCTGCTGCTAACTTCTCTGCTTGCTGCCTACTGAAGCTTTTCTCTCACGGTTAATGGGAAAATAATTGTGTTGGTGCCTAGGTGGCAGCTTAAATCACAGAGGTTTTGCTTCATCATTTATTGGCAGTAAGTTTCTTGTAAGTTGGCAAATGTCCCAAATATCGTATTGTGTGTGACTGGGTCTGTATCTTATTATATAAAATGTGATTGCCTCCTGGTTACCTGGTTCCCCTCCTTCCATTTTGTGCCTTTGTGTGTGCACGTGTGGGTACGTATGTACAAAAGTATATATGTATGTTCGTGAATTAGAGGGGCCATGAAGATTTGGTGTGTGGTGGTTCTTCCATTCATCATGTTCGTTTTGGCTTGGATTTTTTTTTTTCTTTTCTGATACATCAGCATACTTTGGGGAGGTTCTTAGTGTAAGCTGCAGGGAGCTGAATGTTATTTTTATTCAGTCTGAGTCATTTATTCATTTGAAAATTTGACTCTGAGTACACATGTTGAACAGTTTTGGAAAGCTAACCGCAGAAGTTAAGCAGGGAAAAGAAAAATATTATGATAGTAGAATGTGGTCTATGAATGGTAGTAAATTAGACATTGAAATTAAGGACATTGGAAATAAACTTAGGATCAGCAATAAATTCTGGATCTGGATGTTTGCTATATATGAAGGCCTACGGTGGAAAACCTGCAGTTTTAAATGCAGAATATATTGCTCAGGAGAGATGAGTTTTCCTCCTCACGTGACACACGGAGCATTTTAAACCCATCCTTTGAGAAGAAAAACTTCTCCTTTATCTTATTTTATGTAAATGAAAACAGGACATCTCTCTATTGCATCTTTGCTCTATGGTACCTTGATGGACAAGCAGCTGAAAAATTAGAAGTGAAATAAATCTTGCCTGTCTATTGCAGGTTGAGAATAGATCAATTACTTTGCTTCTATTTTATGTTCCTCTTGAATCTGTGACAGGGTAACTGAAAAATTCAGGGTAAGTCGTTTGCTGTCAGGAGTCTGATAACTTCACTGCTGAAGAATTTTGGATGTGGGGATGACAGGAGTTGTTTTTCAGCCTTCTGGTCTTCTTTCTTCTTCTCCCTCTTGTACATACAGCACCCAGCACAGAGTAGCAGTACACAGAATTTTTGGATAATGTTTACCACTATCGTTTAGGTTTTTCCCTGCTTGTTTCAAAGTCTGGTTGTTTTGGTTTGGGGTTTTTTTGCTTTGTGTTTTTCCTTTGTTTTTTTAATTAACATTTTTGTTGTTTTATTTTCGGTGGTGTTTTGCCCTGCAACATCTGTGGAACAGTAACTCTCTACTGCTTTCTATCTGGAGGAGCGAAGGGAAGAACAAAAGAGAGGCAGCTGTCTTTTTTGATTTTATTTTTCAAATAGGGTTTGTCTGCGGGTGAAAACTTGGAAACAGGACTTCCGATCCGATGCCTCGCTCCTGCCGACTGGCTGCATGGCTCTGGATTAGTAATTCAGTCTTTTATCTTCCTTTTCCACAGGAAAATAAAAAAGACCAGATGCTTAACTTGAGACGTAGAAAAAGGCATGACTAATCAGCCTTTTAACCAGTAGCCAAAGGTTACTGCATCTAGTGGTGCTGCATGGGGAAACACTTTCAGATGGCTCCAGATCCCACTCGCAATTGCAAAAGTATCTGTATCGCTGTATCGCTACTCCTTTTCCCAGCTCCACCAGAAGATTTCGACAGGCATTTGGAGTTACGACCTGAATACTCTTTACAGGCTGTAAATCTTTGATTTATAACTGTAAGACAAGCTGTAGGACACTTTGTTCTCAAAACGTTATCTAATCTGGTAATTTAATTATGCTAATACAAATGAGCACTCACAGAAGTGCTGTTCCTCTTGACCACCGCAGCGTGCGTTAAACATTTGTGAATTCATTTTGCAATGTACATAGTTCCTTATCATTTTTCTCCAGGAGGCTTGGTGACTAGGCACAGCTCCATAACACAGAAACAGCTGATAACTGACGTCTCTGGAGGAGAAACCAGATAGGAATAATCTGGAAATGATAATATAGAAATTGGAACATAGCTATATTGAAGGCTTGGACTGATACTGGTTTAAAACAAGTGGCTGGGAATGAGTCAGTTTTTTCCCTTTGGGACTATGAATGAAATTTGTAAGACAGGGTTTGATCTGCTTTTATGTTGATCTGATGGAGACTTAGGCAGTGTGATTAAGCATCTTGCTTACAACTGAGTAGTAGAAAAAGTAGTAGTAAAACTATCACTCTTGCACTTCGCTTTCATATTTACATCACAACTTTCTTAGGAGTTGGCTAATTTAGAAGAAAAGACATAAGGACTGTATAATAATAATAATAATTTATTGAGTAAAGACCTTTATAATTAGGGTAAAACATCTACACCAACACCATTTTGCTGTTTGTGTTCCAGTGACTATTGTTTCTGGGCTTTGTGGGGGTACAGCTTAAAAGCAACGCAGAGTATGAAAAGGCACTGTGCCGCTGAGCAGCATCTTTGAAAGGCAAGCCATGGTTCATGTGTTGAGCTTTATTTTTGGTGTAAGAGCATGGTTTGATTCTGAAGGTGAACGTCCTACGTTAGCAATGATTTGGTGGTATGAATTAGAAGTTTTAATTGCTCTGTTTTCCAGATCAAGGCAAGTAATTACCAGTTGCATGGAAACGAGAAGCCCATTTTAACAGTCTTGATGTAATGAATAAGTTCATACGTGCTCAAGTGCATGTATATGTTTTGCTCCTCATTTGTGCTTAATTTAAATGAATGTTAACAGCATTGAGATATGTAGCCATTGGAAAATGTATTCCAAATACTTAAAATTTGCAACTTGCGCTATGGTTTGGGTTTTTTTTTTCCCCGGTCACATTTCTCCTGAACACTGATTTTTGTTTTGCTTTACCCAAAGACTTGTATTGAATCTCAGCTACAGTTAAACCTTAGGGAAAAATACACGTATCGGTCATCTTTAACATTCACGGGCTATGACAGTAATGTCCCAGGAACAAAGCGTGTAGGGAATATCAGAGACTTTGGAAGGGACTACCCTGTGTGTGTGTGTGTGTACATGCATGCTCGGTAAACAGCCTGTATAAATTTATCTGGTACGCGCTGCTATAATTGACTATGTTGGTATACCAAATACAGCAGCTTATGTATATAGCTGCAAGGCCATGCACACCTGGACCTATAGTGCTCGGTAGCTGCTGTTGTACACAAGAGATTGCTTCTGTATTGTTTAGGGTTTTTTTTCTTCTCCATGTTCCGCTACAAAGCTGTGATATTCTGAACGATTACACTGCAGACAGAGTAGTTGCTGCAAGGTGAAGCTTGGGAGGAACCAACCCAAGATCCTGGCAAGAAAGCTGGGGCAGGGGGCAGAGGAGGGTTTGCTCTTGGCTCTTACAACCTCATGACAAGGTGGAGGGACTAGACCAGAAACCAGAAGCCTCCTTGTTGGTGCACCTCTTTAAAACTGTATAAGCAGGTTGTGGTAGCTGAATTCCTATATTATTTCTAGTTTTTACTAGATGAGAGAACTACTCCAGCTCATATTTTACTGTCTAGTATCTATTCACCTTTTATTTATCTTCCATAGCAATACAGTCAGGCTCTCTTCCTCCTCCTAAATCGGAGCCCACGCTTGCTCTGAATGCAGACAAAACTTCCTCTTCCTACACTGAAGATGCCTGTTACTTAAATAGCAAAATTTAAGCTAGGAAAAAATATACTTTTTAGTTTCATAGATTAAAGTGACTCCTTTTGGACAACCCAAGTATTTTTCTATACAATTAATTGAAGTACAGCTGGTCATCCTATGATTTGGGGGTTTGGGTTGGATTTTTAGGGGGGCGGGGAGGAGGAGGAGTTGTTTTTAAGGATCAATACGCAGTGGCATCAGGGGGATTGGGGAGGGGGAGGCTCTGTCACTTGCTCCTCAAAGTGAGTGTATACGGTCCTTGAGGCTTTCCAATACTTCAGGCTCTAGACAGCCTTGAAAAATGTGCAACCAGCTGCAAAAAGTGTTATTGTGATGGGACTTTCCAAAAATTCAGAGTCGCAGGGTGAATGTTATACACAAGGAAGTGGAGCTGAAGGATCATTTTATCTGAGTGAAATACAAACCTTTATGGAAGGTGACAAGAAGACTGTAAAATGGAGGAGTAAAATCATTGCCTTAAAAAAATGGGGCTTCACTCCCATTTCTTCTGTTGATGAAATGCAAAACTCACTCCCGTAGTTTCTTGGCACATTCAATCTCTCTCTCTATTTTCAGTGAGATTACCTTCAAGGTATAATATTTCATAAGTGATGTTGTGGCAGGGACTCAGCCTCCAAAAGTCTTAATTTCTTGTCTTTTTGGACTCCCACATAAGTGGAAATGAAGAAAAATGACCATAGGTAAGGAGAGGGTTGCACTTACGTTAGACTGGATGTAGCCAGCTCAGCTGCCAAGGGGGACTCGGATGGACAGAGGGTCCCTACTCCCACAAGAACCTTAAATCAGGGTCAGCCCTCTGCATATACATATGCAAGGATAATGACATGTCTGGTTTTGTAATTCTCTGGTGGTGTGTTCATCAAGATCTGGCATTTTATTTCATTTTTTAAACTTGTACACAATGTAGGAGACATGCATGATGGGTTGTTCAGTTCATGTCCTGGAACGTCAAAATTCAACACGTATTTTATTCTACTTGAAAGTTAATCAGTGGGTTATTAAATGAGTCTTACTTAGTTTAATGAATAAATAAATAAATAATTTCAAGTTTAGAATTATATCAAATGTTAAAATATAACCTCATTACCACACACTTTACATAGAGGTATTAACAAAGTCCAGCAGGAATCGAGAGGGAGTAAGTGTCAAAGGGGTCTCAGAAGTGAGTATAATTCAGGGGTTTTAAGACTGAAAAGTAGTTTAAAAACTGCTAACAAGTTCAAAACTGCTTATGAACACAACTAAAGAAGCTCTGGCAGAGCTGATCTGTTGAACTCATTAGACCTCCACCCGCTTCCGCCAACTTTGCATCTACCGTTTCTGCCTTATTGTTGTTTCTTGTCTGTTTATTTTAAGAAAAACCTGTAAACCCCACTGAAATCAGGTGGAGTCTTTACATGGCCACAGGTAGGCCTCAGATCCCATCTCAGCATGCCTGAGCAAGAAATGGTATTCTAAATTATTAAAACAAAGCAATCTGCAGGTCTGACTTAATCCACCCTGTTATTGTTCTATCTATACCTTTCATATCAGTAGTGAAATTAGTGTGTCGTTGGCTGTTATCAGAAGTAGAGAAGGAAACTAGAGCCTCCACCGTCCCTTGCTCAGAAGATTTCACACAAAACCCTCTGAAATTCTTTCTCAAGGAACTCAGTAGTGTCCTTGATCCTGCAAAACTATTTCCATACGGGATCCCTTGTGTTGGTGAGTGTGCATATGTAATTTTTGTGAATATACATCACTTGCGTAAACCCATTTGTAAGGCAAAACAGAAGGTGGGTCAAGGCAAGAGCAGATCCCTGAGGGGCTGTGATTAAAATCCCGTACAGGGTAGAGTATGGAAAAAAAGACTGCTTGGGTGCTTATAAAATTTACAGGGTCTGGGTCTAGGTGTTTTTTCTTTTGGGAGGTTAATAAGTTTTAGGGCAATATCACTATAAAAGGAACAGTTGTGACCTATACTTTATGAAACTACTTTCTATACCTTTCTCTGGGATTCTTTTAAATCACTGCTGTTTCTTTAAAACTCTGAGTATTACAGATGGTGTTGTCAGGGTCATCATAAATAACTAAAGCTGGAAAGTGTGCACGTGTGTATGTGTGTAAGGTGCCCTGCCAGGCAAGTTGCAAAATGTTTCTTGGTGAGCACTTGGTGGTTTACAATTAAAAAAAAAAGAAAAAAAAGGGGGGGGGGGGCTGATGGAGGGACAAAATGGAAATACTTTGTTATACACAACTGCAGGCAATATCTGGTATTAATGTAGTTGTAAAGCATAATGTCTCCTGAGAAATCTTCAGTGAAAGCTTTTGAAAAATGTTCGTATGTGACTACAGCAAGCCTCAGGTTCTATGTTGATACACATCTCTCCAAACTGATTCCAGATACAAAGTCATTGCCCAGGGAAAGCAAACTGGATGAACTGATTGTGTCAGTCAATTTTCAAGCAAAGGGAGTGCTTCCACGTGACAGGTCTATCTGTTGTTAACGACTGGCAGGGACACGGAAAATATAGAGCATTTAATCATAAACATGTCCCATGTTATTGCTGAAGGTCGTCAATATGATCTGTGATCTTAGTGCTTTAAAAAATATGAGATGTAGAAAACACTTCAAGAGAAATTTTGTTGGGCAGATGTCTTTCCTGAGTAATCAGACAGCTGTTGGTGTGTCAGGTAGATGCAGATAGGCAAAATTTCAAAATATCATACTTTCATCAGAGTATCCTTTATTCTGCAGGCCATAGGACGTTTGTGGCTCTGGGATTCATATTCTTTAAGGGTTGCAAGATGCCTAACTCCGATAGACATGAATGCTGAAATCTGCTATTCTTTAATGTCTTTGGCCAAGGTACCTAAAACTCACTGTTAGAGGTTGATCATTTAGCTGTCAGAATTGGATTCCTCACTTGCAGCCCACTTACTGAAATGGTTTCATCATTTTCATTATTAGTATCAACATGGGGCTAAAAGAAATAGAAACTGACTTTTTTTAGTAGTGCCATGTAGACGCACATAATATAAAAAGATGTCTTCCCGTGCTAGTCTAAACAGTTCATAATTCTTGCTTTTTCCAAATGCAGTCCTAGCTATAACACTTCTTGCATGTGAACTGCTTGACTGAAAGAAGTCCAAATGTAAACTTTGAGGGTTTTTTTTCTTTTCTAATTTAATGTGCAAGGTAACATACTGCAAATGTTAACTTCGAAATTATAAGAAAGAATGCATTGCTCTTCAACTTCCAAGGTGCTCGTGCAAATCTATTACATGAAATTTTGTATCAAGAATGTTGTCATCTTAAGAACTAATCCAACTCAAACAAGATGCATTCACGCACAGGAAATCTGACTGGGTGGTCATAGCTGTTCATGATGGTCTTGTTATTTACGTATTTATCTTCTTCATTACGATACTTAAACTGTTTCTGTTATGGCTGTAGCAAGGAATTTGCAAATCTTAGCAAACGTTGCATGCAGCTATTCTTCAATGCTTCCAGTTTCTGCACCAGAAACTAGGAGTCTCACAAATACATGGAAGATCTTAGGGAACTCTGCAACAGGCTGAAGCCTTCTCTTGACACACACCCAGAAATCGTGCCACAGAAAATGGGAGCTATCCCTTATACTGTGAAGAAAATGCTCAGTCCCTTGCAGCATCGTGCCATAACGTGCAGAAGTCATTCTTCATGCTCCAGATGGTCCTGGCTGCATGTGTCATCTTCAGGTACAGCAACATAAATTCATTTTTCTGTCCTCTGTTCTAACAACTCCTTGGGCAGACAAAATAACCCAGCAGGAAATAAGACACCATGCTGAAAAATTGTCTGCATTTTACAGTCCTCCGTCTGGAAAATAAATCAGGTACAAAGAAAAACAGTAAATCAGGAACAGTGGGGACTTTAAAAAATGAAGTTAATATTAATTTAGTTAGGAGAGTAGAGTACAGAAATGATCTTTCCTTCTCCATTAATTTTTTCTGCAGTCTATTAAATGACTTTTTTTTTTCAACTCCCATCCCTTCACTCCTCATCTGGAAAACAGAAAATCAAAAGAAACAGGAAAAAATATTACCACAGAGCTGGGAGGTCTTAGCATAGGGATTGTGTTACCTGTTTTTCCAATTACATGAACCCCTTGTGTATGTGTGCTGATGCAGATACACGTGTGTGCCTTCGGTTTAGAAGCAGATCACTTTTTCAATAGTCTAGCCATTTGTGTTACTGTTCTCAATCTGTCCGAGTCCTGCAGATGAGAGCTGGAAATATAGTTTGTTCCTGCACACCAGGGCTTTGATTCTCCTGCTGCAGTAGACAAGTAAATCCTATTAAGGTTGATGGAGACTTATTGATGTCTTGTTGGGGGGGAAATTTGGGTTCCTGCTCATTATGTGGGTCTTAAAGAAGGGTTGAAGGTTGGACTTCACGTGCAAGGAGGACTACAGAGATTATTTTAGTTTCCTTATGTACAAAAGGTAAACTTCATTATAGTAGTCCCAATTCTTGTTTGTTCAAAAGCTTGTGGAACAGCCCCTCTTGACTGCTGTCACATTAAAGCAGCCTGGGTAAAGCCTTTGTTTTCTTTTAAAGGAGAAGATGGAGCAATGTGCTCTGTTTTCTCAAGAGGGATTGGAAATGTCAGCTGATGCTTTGCAACACAGATTAAATAAATCTAAATTATTATTGCAGATTAGAAGCAATGCTGTCCTGCGTTAAAAGCAACATAATATTTATAAAGAAGGTTCATAATATATTTATAAAACTGGTGCTGTCAAAATAGATCAGCCAGGAGAGAATTTTATCCTGTAGGTGCTTCTTATAGCCATATCACTCAACTCATTTAACTTTCTGGTCCAAGTTTTACTAAATCTGAAACAATAAACTGAAATCTTTTTTTCCCCTCCTCAAAAGTAATAACAACTGAGCCTATGAGACATAAGTAGTTTGTGCTTTTAATGGCTTCCAAGCCCCTGATCTCACTTCAGGAGTGATTTTTTGCTGCCCTTCCCCTGGGGAACACCAGGGCACCCACAGCCACATGCTTCTTGGAAGCACAAAGCACTGCCCCAGCTCACTGGGAACAGCAGATTCTCGATAATTTTCACTGGTTAAGCTGGTTTGAAGTCCCCAAAGAGCAATGTGCTAAATTCACAGTGTTTTAAATAAGTAAATGAAATTGAGCAGTGGTGGTTTAATTAAAACTTGGGACATTGCGTTCACTGCAAAAATGTCTTATGCCACTGGAATTGCTCGTGTTTAGCAGCAGCAGCTCCTGCATGTGTCTGGAGAACAGGATAACCTCAGAAAAAAATGAGGGGAGGGACGAATCTTGGATAATCAGCAACTTTACAAGTATATTCATCGTGGGTTTTGAAAGGAGATGGAGAAGGAAAAATTTGGAGGTAATGAAACCCAACAAACTTTCCCAGTTCACATGAGGTTTCAGGACATTTAGATGGCTCTAAATGTGGTACCAATATTTCAATAATTGCTGGGGAGTGGAGGGCCAGTTTGAAACACTTCAAACCATCAATTTAACATCTGTATCTTGTAAAAAGAATGGGAATAATACTTAGGGCAAATCAAAAGAGTACATATGTTGTAGTAATAGTGTAGCAGAAGACAAATGTACCTTAGGAAAGAAAAGTTTAGTGCTGTTTCATTTGAATTGGTACACGCACTGTGATACAGAAGTGTTATAATTAATATTGCATTTCAAGATGAGTCCAATAAGATTTCAGCATGAGAGACTTTCTGTAGTGTGAACAGCAGATTAGGGACAGAGTGACACAGAACTAAACCACAGCTGTCTCTTGTTCTAGCCTAGGTGGTGACATCCCCATTCCCTTGGAAATTCACCCTTTAGTCATTAATGGCAAAATTGCTGTGATTATTAGTTCAGATTAGAAAGCGTATTGTGATGAGAATATGCTGTGATCTTTCTGTACTCTCAATTTTAAAAATTAACAAGTTCTACTCTACTAACTTGTTTTTAAATAAAAGAGTAACTGTAGGCACAAACATTTGCTTGTAGCTAGTTTAGCATTGCAAGAGTTGTGGTTTGTGCTATCATAACTAATTACATTAACTAAATGGGAAACATCTGCTTCATCATCACATGGCCTCCACCATACATCAAGAACATGTGAGTTGCTGTGAATATTATCATGCCACCAGCTTTATCCAAACCCTTTTCCAAACCACTTCGGCAGAATTGCAAATATTGTATGGCTTGGAAAATGACAACAGCTTGAAGGTCCACGAACAACCACATTTTTCTGAGACTGACTGTGAAATACTGTATTCCTCTACCTTTTGTGAGGATTATAATGCATTGCCGGGAGAGCTGGACCAGCAATATTTGTTGTTCTAACAGGAGAGAGGGCTGGCCAAAGGAGCATCACTAGGTGTCACTAGCGCTGACCTGCTGAAGGAAGCTGGAGAGGTGGTTTCGTTTCCCAGTCCACCTTTTCTCTCTCATATACATTTCGACGATACATGGATATCTGGTTTTCACCATCCTTCTGTGGGGCCTCGACTAAAGAGGGCCTTTATCTCCTCTTGGATCTTTCAGAGTTATTGCCAAACACGATTTTAATAAATCACTTTTCTTGCCTTAGCAGACTTGGACGATAGAGCCTCCGTGGCACAATACTCTGAACATATGTGTAGTACTCCTACAAGCTTGTTCACAGCCGGTCCAGATTTCGGTTCTATGTATAGTGCCTTGGATCTGGAGCAAGGGAATACTGTCGGGGCTTGGGCAGCATTTGGTCCTAATTCAAAAATAATTCAAGCTGTATTTAAATGCTTACTTGGAATATCTCGCTGCTTGGAGATTTTATGTTGGCAGTCGCATGAGTTATCTAAATTGTAGAATCATGGAAAAAGTGTATTCTTATTGAAAACTGGCTCATTTTATTGTAAACTGGCTAAAACCCAGAATACACTGGCTATGAGATGAACTTGTTCAAAATGGAAAGATATTTCCAGTTAACTTTTTATGGGGATTAATTTTTAATTTCCAATATTTTTTTTTTTTATTTCTAAAATTGGTTCTGTCCTTCAGCTGTTGTTGTTCACTGCCTCTTTCTTGCTGACCACAGCTGTTCACATATGAGACTTCAACTAGCATTTCTTTATTGATCATTACCAGACTCCCTCTCTGTTTTGGAGCTGGCTTCTGTTCAGGCTGAAATCTCAGTTTGTCTCAGATATTTCCCCACACCTAGAAATTGGTCTAAATTGACTATGACAAAACATGGGCTCTAAAATCTTCCATTCCCAAAACAGTCTCTGCTCCTGTATGCTTCTCTCCTTCCTTGTGAACTCCAAGGACTTCAGAAATGCCGTCTGGACCTCTTTGACACTTCTGCTAAAATAATACTGGAAGGACTGTTTCCCTGGCTGATGCTGTACATCGCTGTAAGTCTAAGAGGATGTCACCAGCTATTTTATATGAAATACCTGTCTCTACTGCTTCAGGCCTGTCCTGTGTCTTTGTTGTTGACTGCTGCTGTTTTGCCAAAAGGATGGAAAGATGCCATTTCCTACACAGGGCTGAAATGTCTCATAGGAACTTGCAAGGAAACCTTTGGCCGTTGGACTCCATGTCCAGCAGCCATGGCTGTTGTGACAGTTGGGGGGGCAGGAAATCAACCACGGACAGGCAGATGGTGTGTTGTGATCATTGATCGCCTCTGAATTTTCTGACTCTTGCCTTGTATTCTCCTATCTATTCCTTGCATTTACCTGTTGCCTTGTTCCTAGACAGTAAGAGATGTGACATGGAACACACTATTGATTACTTATGTGCTCAGTGTGCAGCATTATAAGGCTGGAGCCTGTAGGACTTGTTAAGATATAATAATGGTAATCTGCTTTGGCTGAACTGAAGGTAAGAGAATACAACATCTATACAGACACATAATGAAGATGGAGGAGTTGAGTTCTCCATCCAGTGGGAAGACCTACAGAAATGATACGTATGTTTATAGATGTTAAAAAATATTCAGTAAGCTGTATGTCAGAAAGAAAACCAGGAAGGGATCTAAAATGACCTTATTGTGTCTAAGAAAGAATTTGATAAAAGTGTTGGGATTTGATAATGCAAATATTTGCTCATTGAAGTTAAACACTTTGCTTTTAAATGGAAAATTAGCAAGGACAAATATTTTTAATCTAACGGTAAAGTAGGTGATCCTGATTTGCGATTCTGTCAAAAACAGTAAGCAAAGTCAAATACCAAATATGTCCGACTATATATCCCATCTATATATCTATAGATGTATATAGGTATACATACAGGTAATATTATGCCCTACACATTGAAGGTTATATCCTGGGCACCTTAACCAGTTCCTAAGTAATAGCACAAGAAACGAATTCATTTCAGTGACTAACTAAAACTGAATGCAGCTGGCAGATTCCTCAAAACAGCAGCAAGTGTTAGCCAGCAGCAAAGAGGAGGCACAATTTATCCCAGCCAAGCGTTTATGGTAGAAATTACAGTTAGTTTTCTCTTCTCTGATGCAAACTCCTACAGCCTTTGACAGAGTTAATGGGAAAACATTCCTCTTGAACGTTGTCAGATGGAGCACTTTCCAGCATGTCTGAGCATTGATTTCCCCGAGGTAAACAAAAGGAACCCAGTTTTGGGATCTGAAAAGTTTTAGATTGATGGTGGTATTTGGAAATTAAGTGGTGGGGGGCGGGAGGGTGTCCCCTGTGCCCTTCCACTTCCCGCTGCAGTGACAGCTGCTTTGGCAATGAAAAATCTTGGGATCTTGTTTCCAGGCAAATGAGATGTTGATGACTAAAGTAATCTGGAAGTATCCAGAGAGTTTATAATAAGGAATATAGTGAGAAACATATTCATAATGTTGAAGAAACTATCCTAAATTGCCTGATGGTGGAGAATCTATTTCAGTTGGACAGGTTTCTGGAGTTCCTCAATTAGTCTTGAGAATACTCTTAAAGCATTTTTTGGAAATATGATCATAACTAGCACAAGCTAGTGAAGGACTTTGTCTGGAGGAGTCTCATTCACAGAGGCAGGTTGCCTTAGTAGTTACGCGCTGATGATCTACATGAGGGCTGATTCAGAGATTCCTGGTGCTGGGGATGACATCTGAATTTTTTGCCATCAGGTCAAGTTAAATAAGAGTAATAGAGAGCTGTTAGTGACAGCAGCCACATGCGCTGCATTTACCGTGCCAGAGCACGGCGTGTTTGCCTGCGATGGCAGGGATGCAGATGGGCTGTTTGAGCAGCATGCGCTGTCAGATGGGGAGATGTCCAAATCCGAACAGGACAGCCTGCGGTGGCTGCTGCTGCCCTAGACCTGGACCCTTCCCTATCCCCTGGGGGTGTGAAGGGCACCACGTGTGTGGGAGGAGAGGAGGAGATGGAAGAGGGAGAGGGGTGGTGGGTGACCACTGAGGAGAAAGCAGCAGCATCCCCCTTTCCTAGTGCTGTCCCTGAGCCCCAGCTTCTTGCTTCAGGAGTTACCTCTGTGCCCTCCAATCCAGAGATCTCTGCGGCTTTCCCATCCCTGGAGTTGTTTCATTTAAGTCAGGACTCAGGCCCACTCATAAGAAAATAGAGAACATACATTTCTCATCTATTTCTCTACTTGCTGTACTGGTCTCTAGATAGATCAGGCTTCTAATCACCTGTTCTGTCACGTCGGCGTATATATTTACGATAAACAGTCATAGGTTATCTCTTGTGTTGTAATATGTTCGACTTTCTTGGAAAAAAATGTAAAAATAAAATAAATTTAAAAAAAAAAACCCACAAAAACTGAACCCCAACTAACCAAAAAACCCCAGCTGCTTCAATAAACTATATAACAGCTCTCAGTCCAGGGAACGGCAGCTCCAAGGTCTGGCATGTTTTGCACGTATGAGTATTCACTTCAGAAGCGACAGGTAATGTGAATATCGAACCTGAACAGCCAGGGGTGCTAGGCAAATGCTTGCAGTAGATATTTTAGGTGCTCATTTGTAATGAGCAGTGGGAGGTTTTGTTGTCTTTAATCTCATAACCTCTCAGTCTGATGTTCCGGGCTCAGAGCACCCTGTTCCCTGTTCTCATACTTCTCTTGTAGTCTAGCAAACCAGCAGCCAGTTCCGCTATTTCTTCATCTGTGAAATGGAATAAACATTTTGATCTGCAGAAATGTTTTTAATTTCTAGTTTCAAAGCCACAGATTTTTCCCAAGATGGTAAGAAGCTCAGCCGGTTCAGCACATTATTAGGCGTTTGTCAAATGCTTCTTAGGTTTCAAAAACTGGTTGCAGTGCTATGTTGGGAAATAAAGACAGCATGTTCTGTGTTCTCTTACTCCATTTCTGCTGTACAAGGGATTTTACAGAGTATGTGCTTTTATTTAAGCTCCTGCCTATAACACTGCAATGGCAACCAATGAGTTGATGGTTGAATTCAAGACTTAGCCTCCTGGCTGCAGTCCTCTGAAGAAGGGAATAGCATTCCCCACAGTTCACTGGAGCTGATCCTAAAGCAGAACTTCTTCCTAGTGAGATCAAAATATTAAAAAAAACTTATGGAATAAAAAATTCTAAATATTGTTAAGGCTGTGATTGTACCTAGGCTGTTTTTGTGGCCACTGTGTGCTCTGGCATTTTTTCACTCTTGCAATACCTATTGTCTGCCAGTAGATTTTGCTTGTCTACAGCCCTTCAGGAGAAGCCCCAGTCGGCTGAGTCGTCATGGGTAGGTTTCAGTAGATAGCTCATTCTCTGCCCTCAGGGAGCTTCTGAGCAGTTATCTAGTAACAAACAGATGGCTTTATTAGTAAATACGACACAACATTAGAGAGGACAGTCCTAAATAAAAACAAGTAAATAAAAGTTTAAACAAACAAAACCCCCCACTGACATTATGTGGTGGTTTCTAAAGGCAGGCTCCAACATACTGCTCTACCAGATCTAGTGAGACTGATGACAGTCACTAATCTCTGCTTGTGTCATGGCTGCGTTAATCACTGTCACCCTAAGATACAGCCCTAATCCCTGGTAATCAGACTCAACCTGAGAGAACATCAAATACCTCCAAGTATATGTTTGCAAGTAGATCAGGAGGAGACATTATGATCTTGATATGAAGGTAAAGTTCATCTTAAATTTTTGTCCAGGTGGTATTAAACCGCTGAACTCGATGGATGACACTGTTCTTGCAGAAGTGCGTACTTTGCAGAACTGGATCTTGAGTCAAAGCCAGGTCCTGCATGCGCACGCATGTACGGCTTCCATGGAGTGGAAGTTAAAATTTTTCCAATGTACCTGTTTAAATTGTGAGGTGACTTTCCATTTTCAGATTGATCAGGCCACATATTAATTATGGTTTACTGCAAATGAGTGGAGTATTAGGTCCTTAACAGCTAAGTCATTTGAAATGAAATGTTGGTAACGCGTACCCTGCGGTCACAGAAACATGAGCATAGATTTAATTTCCACGTCTGTGAAAGGCCCATAAACCCTTTTGAAAGGTTTGTTAGGCAGCTTCCAGTAAAGAACGGCAGATTTTTCTCTTGTGATCTTCAAAATTCTGAAAAGTAACTGTATGTATGTAACCTCTAAAATGTATTGTATGTAAACATACACACACGCGCTCTGCAGTTCTCTGGCAACACTAGAAATGCTTTGGTCTACGTAGCTGGTTTTATTTCTAATTTCTTGAATAATGTTATTTTCTACTGATCCATCCAAGAGGTTCTATTAAGCTGCTCTTTCCTCGGCTCGTATGATGCGACATACATATCCTCTCACTAGCAGGCTGCTTGGACACCAGTTCAGAGCAGCCAAGAAACAGCTGGAGGGGGCAAGTGGAAGCATGTGATTTTCTCATATTTATCTTGGCATTTTAAAGCAGTCTGAGCTCTTTCAGACTTGAGTATTCATTAATACCAAAGAGAGGAAATAAGTCATTTATGTTAAAATAGAGAATGAATGCAGAAATAAATATTTTTGGCTAACTGTAAATTTAGCATAGCTGGGAGACTTGTATAGGTTGAACAGAAGACCATTAACAGGAAGGGAAATTTCTACACATCGTACTATCTACCAAGTCTTTGAAAGCGAAACATCACTAGAATAAAAAAGCAGTTACTTCACTTCTAAATTCTTATCCTTTCAGTCTGTTACTGCCATCTTATTAGAAAAGGTTTCAAAAAATAAGTCCGCAAAAAAAATTTGCAAAAAAATTAGACCTGCAAAAGTTTCCCCCTCCCTCCACCATGGTCCAAGCCATTTTCTGTTCCTTGTTCATGATCAACTGGCACGAATGAGCCATAGGAATGTGTTCAGAAGGCACATACAGCCTTGAGTATCCTATGGAAAAAATTTCTTCTGTCATCGCGTCGAGAGGGAAGTGGCTCTGACGCTGACGGCTGTTACCAAATGGCCTCTTCTCGCTCCACTCCTCTCCCTTTCTCATGGGGAAAGTTGGGGAGTATGGGACAAATCGCTTCAACCACAGGCGGGACTGGCCCCTCCAAGGAGGCGGCAGAGGGGTTTTCTGAACTCTGAATTTGTGAATGGAAAGGTCTGTAATTACTGGTCTCCAGATGGAAAACACGGCTGAGCTACCCCAACCTGTGCGTGACCACCATGCCTGCCCCGTTCAGATCTGGACCCGCTTGGAGAATAAAAAGATCAAGTGTCCCTCAGCTTTGCATCTCAGCCCTTTGCCGTACCTCTCTAGCTCATGACAGCCACCTACTTTAGTGATGCCAGAGCATGTCCTTGAGGCTATTTATTTCTTAGCTAGGGGAAAGCTACTGCATGAGATTGTAATGCTCCTGAATGCGCCAGTATCTGGGTGATAGCTGCTTGCTGTGGACCAACGCATGTGCACCTGGACTGGGGCAATGGAGGGGTCCTTCTGGGGACATAAATCCCCTTTTTGGTACAGTGGGCAAATTTGGTAGCCTGACTGCTACCAGTTACGCTGTGGGGCTTTTAGGTGCATTGGGGTGTTTGCTGGAGTAACACTGTTGAGTTAAAACCATGTTTTCTCTATGGAGGGGACAGTCCTGTGCCTAGTGGCACTGCCCTGGAGCAGCCTGGCGTTCGGGGCTGATGTGGGATTTAGCACAGGTCCACAAGCCGCCGACCCTTCGTGACAATGCCTGGTGCAAACCGATTACCTGGTTGACCCAAGCAAAGACAGTTTAGGACTTGGGAGACGATTAACGGTTTGGAGAGAAGAACATAGCCTGGCTCTGCCTTGCCAGAGCTTTCAGCCTCTCCTGCGGCACAGCAGTTTAGGTTGAGTGAGTTTTGGGGATTTTCTGGCTGACAGCAGGACGGGACTTGCACCATTTGCCATTGCTGCCTATGTCAAATTGCTTTGGTCTAGCAGATTGCTCTGTGCAAGTGTAGCAACTTCTTTTTTCTTAGTTAAATACTTGTGATTTTTTTTTTTTTAGTTTACACTTTGATTCTAGTTTTATCAGTAAATAACATTAGAGGTCTTTGTTCAAGCAAATGCACACTGATAGCTGTAAAGTAAGTCTCTGAGAAAGGACCGTGTAAAGAAAGAGCAAGAAGCAGCTTCTAAATCCTCATGTTTAATATTACTGTTTCTTTTTTGAATTGCCTGTTATTGTAACAGACTGACTCCTGCAGATTTTTAGTTTACAAGCTAGCTTGAAAATCATAAGTAGTTCATGCTATTAAAACGCACTCAAACAATATCTCCTAGTTTTATGTCTGAAAGACTTGCAATTCCAACAGTCAAAAAATATTTAATTTACTATAACTTAAAAGCAGCTTCAAGTTACTAATAATTACATCCATATGTTTTTGCATGTTAGGATGGTGAATATATGGGCTAGCAATAATATCTCAGTTGCTGAATACATCAATCTGAAAAAGTTCATCTGGAGATTTTTTTAATGAACAATCATTTCTATTGTTTCTTATTCTATGATTAAAATTGCTAGTATTTTAAATATATGAGTTGGGGCTCCTAAATCCTAAGATTTTTATTTTTAAAAATAAATATTTTTAAATGTTTTTTAAAATGTGTAAATGTTAAAAAAAAAAAAAATATTCATCTTTAAGTTGCCATCTCCACTGTGAAGAGGGTGGGAAATACATAAGTGGCTCCAGTTTCCAGGGTTTAAGAACACAACAGGAGTATCACAGTGCTTGTAGTAAAAATCTGTTGGTGCCAACACTGGTTTGTTTTTAAGTTTAAAATGCCTAGTTTAATCGATTACTAAATGTTTGAAAAGAATGGAGGCAGGGGGTAGGTCTTTTCTCTTACCTATTCCAGTGGTGCCTCAAAGAAATCAGGGCGTAGCTCTGTGTATCTCTGTCCTTGCCTGGGGGCAGGTTCCAGCCTGGTGGAAGGGATGCCCCTTGCCTAAGGTGGGGCTTGGGGACCGGTAGCACCCGGCCGCAGCCTTTGGCTTGCCAGGGGGCCCTGGGGCTAGTATTACAAGGAGGAGTCAGGTACATTTACCTCCAAGTACAGAATGAATTATATTTCATGTTTATAATAATAATTTCTTCAAGGCTTATATTTAATAGAGATGTCTTCTGCTCTGAACAGAGATACGATACCAGGGTGCTACCATAAAACCTCTTCCAGACAAGATAAATTATAGTATGGAATTTCATTAGCATATTACGCTGAAATTAAGTTGCAAGTGCCACAATAAATAAAAGCAGGTACGATAAGCTTGATAAAAATCAGAGCCTTCCATTATCTCCCAAGTTTTCTTCAGTACATTGTGTCTTTATTGCAGCAGAAAGAGGCTCAGTTCATTTCTTATCACTTTCAGGAAATGCCAATAAGCTGGTTACTCAGCCTATAGCACTAAATATGATAATGCATGAATTAAAGTTCACTCAAAGGTAATCCTTAATGAACTCAATATACAATAAAAATCTGGATTGCTCCTCTACTAAGTACAGGAGGGAACTTCATATTGTTTTTTATTTTCAGGTGAAGGTTTCTGTCAGGCTGATTCCCTTAAAACAGGCAGAAGACCATGATCTTGCATTTAACGTCTTCAGTCATTTCCATATTGGCTTGTGCAAAGCCCCTGGAGACTCCCTTAATGAAAGGAACTGCAAGATGTCTATCAAGCTTTCTGAAAAGTGTCTATTGATACTTAGATACCCCAAACCATTGAGTCTACAACTTTTTAACCTTTCTAGTGGGATAACCTAGCCCAGACACTGCTGTTTCTGATATTCAAGTCCGTCTCACCACATGACACTGTAGTCATAGGCTTGTTCAGCTAGCTTGGGTTTCTCCATGTGGTAATAATTTGTTGTACCGATTTTTCTAATTCTTCCAAAGAGTTCAAGAAAGAATCTGTTTTCTCCAGAAGAAAGTCAAAATTAGCAATTGATGTTCACTTCCTTGCCACTTTTCTGGTAATTGCTCAGAGCCCAAATGATTGTCCGCTTGCTGTTCAATGCCAAGTCCCGTTGAATCCTGCTGTGTTTATATAAACCCTGAAGGACAAAGATGAACATTTGGCATATGTAATTGCAGTTTTAAAAACACATTACAAACCTAAATGGAAATCATCAATCTTTTTTCCTTCAGAAGGAGGTAATATCCACTGAAAATGGAAATCTAAATTTGCCAGAGTTTCCAATCTTGGAAAAATTACAGGTTCCTGTTAAAACTTTTCCAATTTGCATAACACCTTTAATTTTTCTACATATTCAGCTTCAGATAAAATTCAAATCACTGAGTCTTGAAAGGGCCCCCCTAAACAAGTGCTTTCTACCCATAGTATTATCTGACAACATCATCAGCAGTTAAGTTGGCCAAGTCAATGTTTACCAGATGTTCGTTGCACTGACACTTGCCAAAATATGTCCTGTAATTGAGACTTTTTCCTCAGCTTACAGCTTTTCCTGCTGTTCCCAGATTGCTTCCAACAGTCAAAAGGGGGATGCTACAGAAAAGCCAGCAGGACCATTATTTACGCAGGAGCCTGATAAGCTGGAAAGAAGATATCAGAGAAGGTTTCTTAACAGGAATAGAGATGTAAATAACAAAAAAACATTTTAGCTGTTATCAGGGGAAAAAAAGCAAAAGAAAACTTTGATTTACTTGTTTTACTTGTGATCAATTTTTATGTGATTGCTTTCCCACATTTGGAAGAGTTGAGTCTTGAAGGGTTTGGAAAGTGATATGAGCTCATCATATGAAAAATATTGTTTGATTTCCACTGTGATCTGGATAGATATCTGGTATGTTTTCTCTGTGGCTTATTCATCCTCTCTACAATGTTTTCCTCTCCCTTTTAAGAAGAAAGTGAAGACACAAGAGCACACAGTAATGCACATACAATAACAGGTGAAGGCAGGCTGGTGTACCAGAGAAACTTATCTTTTAGACAGACTCTGAATGAAACTGGCTTGATTGAACAAGAAGACACTAAAGCATGGCAGAAGTAAGAGGGAGATGAATAAAAGCTTTGGGGAAAACTACGCAAGCTGTAGCTTGAGCAAGCCCTGCTTTTTGTTAAAAAATATGTAACTGGCTAAGTGTGAATTTAGAAACTGAGACTGGTGCTTCATTAGACCTGCAAAGGGGAACCCACTCCAGAGCACCAGCCCGTGGAGCTGGGTGAGGGAAGGGAACCAGCCCCTGGCCTGGGCCCGAGTCCTGGCGTGATGTCCTCTGCAGCGAAGTGAGGGAGGGAGGTAACTGTGGTGCAGATTTGACTACTGGGGAAAGGACAGCGCAGGGCATGTTGAAGCATCTCTGGAAAAGACTATTCCCCCCCCCCAAAAAATAGCATGTAGATTGTTCCTTTAAAAAAAAACCAAAAAAACACAAAAAAACCAACAAAAAAAAACCCCTCCAAACCTCTTTAGTCATATGATACTTGTGTAGCTCTAAATATAAAAACATTTGTGCAAGGAAATTTCCTTGTACTTGTTTTGGAAGGTCGTCTGCTGCACAATGCCTTTTTCAAGAGTACGATGTGTTTTGCGCTCCATCTTTTTGTAAGGACAGGAGAGAAAAAAAAGATAGTTTTATAACTGCAAGGAAACTAGAATTTATCCTCAACCTTCTTCACAACATGGGATCAGAAATCACTCAAGCACAGATTAGCTGAAAAGGAATTAATTAAAGCTAAATTGCTCTGCATAGACTAATAAATAAAATAAATGGCCATCATCCCAGATGAAATACTCGGATAGGTATTTCGAAAAGTGCATCTACTTGGCATTTGCTGCTGTGCTGAAGCTCCAAAGGAGATTCATTACGTTGGACACAATGCTCAGTATCTCTTTAACTTTTTATTCTGATGATCGTAGATTAATCATGTTCAAAATGCAGAATTTCTCGTTCCTGAGACGTGTTGGTGTTGTCCCTACTCAGGAAGAAACGTTGAACCATCATGGTTTTTTGTAAAGGGAAAGGTGCAAATTTTGGTTTTATAAAAGCCTGACTGAGCTTCGTAGTGTTTTCTCAGAGCTGTAATTTAGCTGTGCTTTTGATGTCCACCTCTATACTCATGTTCAAGACTTTCTGAGCAAACTACATTTGCCATGGATCTTGTAAGAGACAACACCTATAGAAAATATTTCCTTCATGAAGAACATATTCTCATGAAAATTAGTTGGCCGGAGAAAATTCCTGCAGAAGTTGCCATTTGAGTAAAAGCAAGTAAACAAATGGGAAAATGACTATTTCTCTCAGCCATCTGTACAGACCACTATAAATAACACAGCTACCAATTTGCTACAGGTAGCAGGCTGTGTGTTAAAATTCACAGGTGTGGTTTCTGGTTAAGTTAAGAAGTGATTTTGTTGTTGTTGTTGTGCCTACAGTTACTTGTATATGGATTTTTATCTGGAAAACCCGTAATAGTCTGAGCTACTCTCTGCATTAATTGTTCCAAAATAAAAGCAAAAACCCACAAGCTTTTTCCTCGCTCTGAAAGTTTGCACTGCCTGACGCGAAACAGCGTCCACTCCAGAAGGTGAAAACTCTCTGTGTGTACTAGCAGGGGATGCTGAAGAGCAGATGAACTGAGATAAGCTGTGCTCCCCTGAAACTCGGTGGAAAACCTTTTGAAATAAGTAGGGAATAAGCCTATAAGCAATAGTGTTAAATTTAGTTCAGTACCCGCTTTCAGTAATTACCAGTGAGCTGTGGAGAAGATTAATGGAGGGTATAGTCTTACAGAATTGGGATGAAAGTACTCAAGTGAAGATACTTTAGTGTTGTTGTTGTTGTTATTATTATTATTATTATTATTATGATAGAAACTGAAATAAGAATCGATATTTTATTTGTCAAATATATTATTTTTTTTAGGAAGCCAAATAATTTGCAAGAGCTAATCATTTTAAGTGCCTAGGCTTATCTGATCAGATAAGCTATGAAAAATGCAGATACATCGGAAGAAATACGTCCTCAACTCCAGGTGATGAAATCATTTGTTTCTTAGACAGCCCATCTAAGTACATACTGGCTATTCCTCTTCTTGGCTATTCTTGTCTCCTATTTGTTTAGCTGAGTAATATGAAATGTGCGCTTTTACTGTAAACTCAGTTTAGTTGCCTGAATTCAATGGGATGTGCGAGTGGGACATGTAGGTGCCTCTCATCCAGGGGCATGTATTTCCAGTGTCAAATATTCTACAAGCAAATTCATTTTTAGAGTAAAAAGATTACAAAGTGCTGATCGATCTATGCATTATCTTAAATCTATGCCGAAGAAATAGAAAATAAAATGAATAGAGACTCAATATGAATACACTGCAGAAAAACTCAAGATTAAACTAAATACTATTTTTCTCCCCTAAATCATTCCTCAAAGGAGGCTAAGTGAATGACTTCTATCTGGCGAACTTTCTGTACAGTAGGTTCTCCATGCAATTCTGACAGTGGTTTCACATCACTGATATGAAACTGGTTTTCCCCTCCAACTTTGTGTCCAGTTTAGCTACTGTGCAGTATATTGCCCAGACCTTGCAATGGGAAGGTCACAGTGAAGTTCATCTGAAAACAACATTCTGCTGCCTAACTTTTCTCCTGCTAAAGTTGCTTATTGGGCCAAATCACTTATCTTGAAATCTTTTATGCTAGGGAGGCCTTTATGGTGTCACAAGATTTCAAAATTTTCTTTCCTTTCTCAAATCTTTAACTATTTCTCCTCCTTTCTTTTATAATTTCAGTCTATAACTTCAGCTTATTCACTTTCAAATTACAGCAATGCTCTCTTTTGTGAAGTTAGATCATGCCTAAAAGAAGAAATTCCTGACTTTATAAAAAAAAAAAAAAAACAACACTCCCCTAAAATAAAAAACAAAACCACAAAACCAAAAAACAAACAAACCACAAATGAAAACTTTCCCCACCCATTCCTGCTTCTTTGGAGCTGTATTGTATCCCATGACTGAACGTTTTTATTTCTGTTAAGTAACTGCTTGATTGCATCACACTGCATCCTCAGAGAAGAAAATAAGGATGTTGGTAAATGTCTCCCTTTGAAGCTGTTCCAAGTATGTGATTCTGGCTATTTTAGTTATGTAAGTTCTTTCTACCATCCCTCAGGCAATGTGATGATCAAAGACAAGCCAGAACGTCCCAAGAATTAATTTTGACTATTTTAAATACTAAAAAGCAGGAAAATTAAAAGCATGACAGAACAAAATCAATAAACAATTATTATTTCAGATACATTCTCTTTGGGAATGCCTATGAAAGGTCAGATCTGCCTGCAATATGTTAACATATCCATTCCTCAACTGATCTGCAGGTCCTGTTTCATGTATAGACCCGTTATGAAGTTGGGCAAGGGAAATTTTATTTCCTTCTAATTAGCCTTTTGTAATAAGAATAACCTTTGTAAGAATACAAATGAGAAAAAAAAAAAAAGAAATTCTTGTTCATTCCTATATGAGTAAAACCAGTATTTGTCAAAAGCTGCCCAAGGGGACACAACCATCAAATTAATTCCCTGTGCCTCTCTCTGCTTACCGAATGTTAACTCAAGCTTTATCTCCTGCAATACCCTCTAAGTGTTTCAGTATTTCACCGGAGGAACTGCTGATATTTCTCTACGCGGTGGAATTTCTGTTCCCTAAAACTCACTGCTAGGAGAAGTCGAGTCTAGTTGCCCTGGCCACGCTTTGCAATCTCATCTCACCGACACGTGTTGAAGGGAGGTTTGGTGAGGCAACTGGCCGGTCGGGGATGCGGGGGCTTGCATGTGGTCGCACCTTCTGTTCTCTGTTGGTTTTCTCGGCTGGGGGCTGCAGCGGGCAGGATCTTCCCTGCGAAACAGCAGGAGCAGGAGGACGAGGATTACTTGGGTTGGAGATTTCTACATCCGTACAGAAGGGAAACACTTTTTCCTCTCTGACTGGACTCTAACTTTGTTCTGGTTAACTATTCATTGGTGCAGTTTCATAATAGGCTGGTCTTGGAAATAGCTCAAGGTTAAATGTATATTCAGCATATTTGCACTCTCCTTTGTTGTTGAGAAAATAACTATTTTATCTTTAATGTTTTAATTTTAACATCTTTTGGCATTTTCTTTTTTTAATAACGTATTTCCTGAGCTTAACTTCCTAAGTTAAAACTATGTTTAAATTAATCCATACAGACTTATATTTTATATGCCTGTGTTTCCAACTATAAAGTTAGAATAAGTTTTTTATATATATTTAATCTTCTCAAAGCATTTTTTAAACTTAACAGTAATTTAAGTAGTCATTATAATTTCCATTTTTAAAATACTTGGATGGAAAACTCGGTTTAACTTCGATGATGAGTGTGCTTATAAATTTCCAAAAAGGTTTTTAATTAATGTAAAAAAAAAAATTACATTTAGCTGCACAAAGCAACATAAAGGTGAAGCATCAAGTATTTTCACATATTAACTTCACAATTCACATAACAAAAGCATCAGGTTATTGCATACAGTTTGTATGTAATACTTGCAAACATACATCTCCAAGAGAAACCACCAAAGTTGGTGTGAAAATGCGAGTTAAAAAGAAGCAAGACATTTGGTACAACATTTTCCAGTTAGAGTTTTTCTTCAAGTTCGAGTAGTTTACAGTGTTTATAAAAGAATCTACTTTTGATAAGACCATTCTTGGATTTGAAGTAGCCGCTTTTGATTGAAAAGGTGATACGAAAAATGTCTGAAGATAGATGTAGTTTAGTGAGACAGTTTATGATTCTGATAACGTATCTCTGCTTTTCTTGGCACCCCTACTGTATACGTGGACACATATAGGTAATAGAGATAACAGAATATTATTGCATTTTTAAGAAGCTGGGACTCTCAACCAACCTTGAGTTTCATTTCAGAGATGCATATTCCCTCCCCGCCTAACTAGCATCTTGTTTAAAAGGATCTTATACTTTGAAGATAGGGTTTCAGTGTTGACCAAAACGTGGTTTTCCCACCTATGAAAGAACATGTGCTACTTGTAAATAGAAGAAGGGGAGTTAAAAAAAGAACTTTGTATAAACCAAGGTTCTAATAGCCATTTTTAGAATATACACTTCCAAAAATCAAGTAAAAGAGAACAGCGAAGAAATTGAAGACAAATAGAAGCAATAAAATCCTGCTTTTCAAAGACGTCACAAACACAGTAGGGGATTACTGACGACAGTTGTTTATTTTTTTTCTCTCTTTCTTTTGGAGGCTTTAGACTTTTCCTGTGGCGTAAACAAAAAGGAAAATATTCCTGGAATATTTTCTATTTGTCTGGACATCTAATTTAGTAAAAAAGCAGCACTAAAGTATAGCTAAATTCGTCAAAGATCATAAACACAAGCATTGATCTATTATAGCAATAAGTTATATGAATTTCATTATTAAACGTGTTGTTATTATAGCTACTGGGGTCAGGATTGATTTTGGAACAGAAACCATCCAAGAAAATTGACGCTTTCTGAAAATAACGTACCTCGCATTTGAAATGACACAAAACTATTTATTGCCCCATCACCATGTTAATCTCATATTCAATAGTATTTTTTTTCGGTCGAAAATTATGATATACAATAAATTCTACCTGATTTAAATCTGACCACCACTCTTGAATAATGGCCAGAGAGCTTTTACTGCTGAATAGGAGTAGTTAGCTGAGCTCCTAGACAGCTTGTCTGTGCTCAGACCTAAGGCTCAGACATTACTTATGCTAATATATGGAATTTAGTAATTCGGGCTGAAAGGAAGTCAGAGGAATGCGACATTTATTTTATGTCACCTTTCCATTCCTGTAAAGAGGTAAAGCAGGTAGCAATTTAATGACATTTTTTGAAAAATAGTTTGAATAAATACTGTTACATGCAATGACAGTCTTTTTGTGCATATATATGTAATCAACAATATTGTTTTCACGTCATTCAACAGTAGGACTCTTCCGAGTGGCTTTTTCAGACCCATCCTGCTATCTTAGAAGTTTGTCTATGTGTACATATGGATGTATATATTAAGTACAGGATGCATCTGTGCTCTGTTAGCACAGACCTGTGCATGTACTCTTCACGACTTTAATACTTTTTTTTGGTCCAGTAACGACGGCTTTAAACTTGCATCTGACTATAAACACGGTCTTAAAAATGCCAATGAATCAGAAACTAAGAAAGGTAGATTTTTACATGGCTTCAGATTTTGGACTGATTTACACCCTAAACAACCAATTTATGGCTAAGTCAGGGAAGGACTTAGCTTTTGGAAAAGGAAGCCTGGAAATAAGTTTTCTTTGTTGTAAAATTGATGCTACTGAAATACATGAATGTTGCCCATATCAGCATCATTCTTTTTGTATCTTATACATTTTATTCTCATTAAGGAACCAAAGCTTATGAGGCAAACAAATTGATAGCTGTTTCGATTATTGGGAGACTCCTTGGTAGAAGCAAAGAACTTTGTTTCTTAACCTTGTGCCATAGCGTGCGCTTATGCGGTGAGCAAAGCAAAGCATCTTTCTACTTCAGGGAACTTAACTGGCTGTCAGATAGTGTAAATGCTAACTCAGGGTTGGAGAAAGGTCTTCTAGTTTTGTTTTTTTCATGTAGAAATATAGTGTTTTCTGAAGCACACCAGGCATGAGAACCTCTCGCCTTTGCCGTGCAGCACTACGTTTGTGGTTGCTGTTGCCTTCTGTCCTGTAACAGCCTGCCCTATAAATATGAATGAGCTATGGTAGAATATTGCATCTGAGTTCATAAGTAAAGATAATGCCATATAAAAGTTGTATAAAACAAAATCTACATGAAGACCTCTGCTTTAGATCTAGTCAGTGGAGAAAAATAGGCATTTCCTATGGAGTAATTCATCCCAATGCAGCATGTAAAAGAGATCAGAAGTAGAAGATACAGGAGGAGTACCCCAAGCACAAAATATTACTTCAGCTATGTAAAACTTGTTACCCATAACCAGTTAAAATAGGCTTAACTCATATGTCTTAATAAAATTACTTTAATAACGATTTAAGATCAGCTCAGACTGTATAACAGATGTCTTTTTTATTTCCTTTTACTCTTTTTTTCTAATTGTTGCACCTGATTTTTATAACTGTTATATACTACTTGCTTCAGGCTTTTGAAATAGCTTTTCCATTAATGGGATCTGACAAAACCCTAAAAAAAATTGCTCTAGTAACCATTAAGAACATGTTCTGTTAAGACCATTTAAATAAGGGAAAAGACGGCTGCTTAGTGAAAGGGCTGCCTGAAGAGGAATCTGTCACTAATATCCACACAGTACTTTATTGTATTTTGTTCATGATTAGGAGATACAATGTGGAATTCAGAGCACTTGGGGACCTCCTTAGGCTGCACCACACTCCTCTGCTATTTTGAGTTTGCATAGCATTCATCTCAGTGTGAAGGTTTAATCACCTGTCCCATAGGGATGCTACCATATGCATGTGTGTCTGTAGTGGTTCACACAGAGTTTTGAAATCTGGAAAATTCATCTTCTACTTAACTGTAGGCTTTAGCAGTCTAGTGTGACAATGAAAATAAGATACGGAGTGTGTGCAGGGAGATGTGACATCAGGTTTCAGAATGTGGCTCAGTCTTAGAGATTTTGCTGGCTGAGCAATGACCAAGCTTACTTTTATTTTTCTATAGAGATTGATTTTGAGTGTGTCCCATCAAACAAAAAATCAGTACATGGTACAAGCAACTTAGTAAACCTCTTCTAACATGCTGATTTCTCAAAAAGAGAAGTTAAATGTATTTATGCAAGGGGCTAGGAGAATCGTAGCAATGGAAACACAGATGAAATGCAACCCTGTGTATCTGGACATTTATTCAATATTGTTGATCTAACTATTGTTATTGAATATCATCTAAGAAAACCCTGCAGGAATGATCCAAAATGTTCCGGTATATCATTTATGCAAAGATGTTTTCTTGGTAGACATATAGTTCACACCAAAGGGTATTTGAGAGATTTCCTAAGGCGAAAGGGATAATATGGAAGAAAACTGAATGCCAGGAAAAATTAACTCTTCTTGAAATCCTATACGTTATAGTGCTGTCTTCCAGTGTTTAAACCTGCATTTTCACTTAGCACGCTGCCGCTAACTAACCAGACAGCTGAATAGGTGGTTTGTCTTTGGCTTATGTGCAGCTTGAGCATCCAGGCTGGACTGCTAGTTAATGCCAAGTGAAACATTTTTTGCCTTTGACTGTGCCAAGTACTATTTGCACCCACCAGCACACTGGGACAGTGGTGCACAATTTGCCACTGTAGCAATGACCTCTGAGAGCTTGGGTTAAGTTGGAGTCTGATGAAGTAAGCAATAATTAAACATGATTTTACTGAAGTGTTACTTGTTTGCTAGTTTGTACCTAAAAATGCTCATAAAGTCAGTATCAAAAACATGTTTGCCCTATGGACTCTAACTACTCTTACAAAGGTCTTTAGAAGACTTTAAGCAACATATAAAGAATGTTAAAATATATATATTATATATATGTATATATAAAACCTACACAAGATTCTCATTTTGAGTAATGCAGGGAGGGAAATCCACATGTCCTTTGTGCCTCCCTGTAAGGACACTGTACCCAGAGACCAGCAGTGAGGGGACTGCAGGCTGTTGACTTGACCTAACATTGAAAAACACAAATGCAACCATCACAATTCAGTGCACACCAAGTATGGGAGGACTTTCTTTTAAGGTATAGACAGGTAAATATTTTTACAGATTCAAATCTTGGTGGCAAAATGAAAGAAATCATGAAACTGGGAGAATTACAGATGTAAGCCGTTTCTCAGCATGCCCTCCTTTACTAGGAAACACAGAGGATAAGAATTCACATTTCTGATCACTTTTTTGCTGTTCCAATTGGGATTCTTTCTCTGAGTGTCATTATAATACCATTTCTTCTGGAAGCTTTGTTATGGTTTCATGAGCCTGCCTATGGGTTTCAGAGGTTCAAATTACTGTCAAAGTATGTACCAGCATATGCCGACATAACTTTAAAGAAGTCCATAATACAAGTATTAGTCACTAGTGTTGCTTATCAGAGCAAAATAAGCTCTCACATATACCTTTCCACAAGGATGCCAAGTCATTTTGTAAGGTATTTGCATCAACTGACCAGAGTCAACAGTAGTTTTCTTTCTCAGTTGGTGAATTAGTTGGTGCTGAAAGAAAAGGAAAAAAAAATCATGTGAAAGTTTAAGAATTAGTTTACTGGTTCCTAATATATTTGCTGGAGAGTCCCTTTGGTCTCTTTTGATATCTCATGCAGTGCAGTACCCACCGTGCATTCATTTTGTGGCTTATCTGAGCATCCTGGACCCTTTTCTCATCTCTGTTACAAATTTCCTTCCCTGTATAGCTTATAAAGAGGGATCACTGTTTTTTTCCACCATGTCCAGTTGGTAACTATGATGTCAAGAAGCCTTCTACTGCCAGGCGTTCTCCTTGCTCTTGTAAGGTTCTACCGTGGCCATGCGGGTATTTTGGAGCTCTTTGTCGATGTGCTCATGTTTTGTAGCTCCTTTGCTTTTCAGAATTATACTCCTTCCAGTTTGTGGTATTTCTGTGCTATCCTTTAATGTAAGCACTCGGTTTACATGCTGCTAAAATTTTATCTTCTCTTTGGAAGAGCTCTTCAGCATCTGTCAGTCATTCTTTAGAACCAAATTAATTTGTTATTAATTTTCTGTGCTAAGAGTCCAGTTCCTCTTTGTCTGAGGCAAAGCCATGCAATGCAATGAAGCTTCGTATTTGGTTATCAGTTGAACCCTCTTACTTTTTGCGCTTTTTCCCTTCAAAAATGTACTGAAGCTCTTTACTATGATTTTTTGTGTGTGGCTCACATCAAGTGTATACCTGGAAATAATATAGAAAAGATCTATAGCAGATCTACATCTATTCCTTTTTCCTAGTAATCTAAGTTTAGCATTAGGACTCATTTTCTTACAACTCCTTGCATCATTATTCAGAATGCTTATCATGACTACAGACTTTCTTCACTAGTTTATCTTATAGTTGAATCTGTTACTTGTACTCATGATATGAAAACTGCTCAGGGACTTGTATGACTGTCATTTGATTAGTTGTTAGATTATTAATAATTCATTCTGCTTATGCACTTGAATATCAGTGTCTGAGTTTCATAAATACCTCCAAAATTTTAAAAGCTATAAAAATAACTGGTCTGTAGGGAAGCTTTGTGAATGCTTTTTCCTAGCCTGTTATTTAGATATATCAAATCAAATTGGGAACTCATATTTCATCACCCGAGTTTGGAAATGGTGTGTATTAAAAATGTTTACATTGGTACTGAGGTAGAAGAGGAGCAGGTCTGCAGGGTGAGACAATGGGTGATGAGGACACAATGTCAAAATTGGTATGCGCTTGGCAGGGGATTTACTCGGTCCGCCTCTGAGTTCCGATATGGAGTTTGCCATACTAATAATTTACTCGTCTAGATAATTCTCTCGTTAAGATCCCCAAGGACTAATCAGGCATTAGTACTGCCACAGACTAGCATTACATGGTGTGGCTGAGGCACAGGGAGAGGAGGAGATGCCCCTGCTTGGGGCCAGGGCAGAGGGGAGTGCCTGCAGGGCTGCAAGGCTCCCAAAATCCTCTTACCCCAGGCAGCTGGAGTGAGGCTGGGGGTCCAGTCGGAGCATTAACGGGTGTCCATGTGTTTGAGGGCTTTGGTGATACTTCAACTTGTTGCAGAGTTTCTGGGCATGCATCGTCCCGTGCAGCAACCCACAGCTGGGGTTATTCTGGCCGTTCCCAAACCCACCAAAACAGGCACGTGGCTGCTTGGGCTGAGCACAACTGCTGTGTGGGAGACAGCTGCACGGCCTCCTAAAGGACTATAGCCTTCCCCCGCCCCCCCTTTTCATTATTTTCTGACCTGCAATAACTAAATAGTTCCGTCTTCTCAGTGCTATCTGAATAATGAATAACTGAATAACCTACGCTATTCTTGCTGTGTATGATGCTGTTCTCCTCGTCTCCCGCTGCACTGCGTGCACGCCCACGTGTATACCTAAGCCTACTGCAAAATTTTTACTTGAGATTCCCACCAGCCAAAAAGCCTTACAGCCACTACTGCTAAGGAGCAATGACCTTTGGATAGTAGTCAATTTATCCTGACGGCTTGTAGTAATTAAAGTTTACATTTTGTTTTTCAGAAGGAAAAAATGAACACATTTTATATTAAAGATACAAATTAAATGACATGCCAAGTGTTACCTCCTGTCATAAAGTGTAAGTGTGCACATTCAGCAGTTTTTCCATCCCTGTATTGGAATGTCTTCACCTAAGGCAAATTGTTTCCACATACATCTATGTCAGTTTTACATTCATTCAGCCAGAGAAGTTTAGGTAATGAATTTTACAATATGTAGGTGAAAGGTAATACCTAAAATATCTGGAGCAGATTATTTTTTTTAAGACACACTGATGTGAATCTGGAGTTTATCTTAATGTCCTAAACATCCATTGTATAGTAAATATTGTAATTAATTGTAGTTATAAGTAGCTGAAATTTACTCCAGCTTTTCCTATTCTTTTCCTTCAAACAGCAGTGTTCATAAATGTGGTTAAAATTCCACAGATTTTTTTTTTTCTCCCCCAAAGCATGGATTTCCCCTCTTCATTTTATGAAGAGTTTAGAACCAGATATTTTTCCTTTCAGCTCACCAAGGGATTAATAATATAAAACTTGGCAAGGAAATTGCCGTCTGCAAACTGGAGTGAATATTGCTTGATGTGATCCAGATATAACAGTTCCTTGTGCAAGCTGTACTTTTTGCAGCATAAAGAACATAGGAACGGTTTAGTGGTCTGTGCAAATAAAGAGGAAGCAACTTTAATTTGTAGGCATGAAGGAGGGGGTTTTTTTCCCCTGCTTTAGGCAAGGTATATTTAACACTGACAAAATAGGATTTAAAAATAGTTCCAGTTTGGAAAAAAAAAAAATCCACTTGAAAGAATACAAGATTTGGGGTTGGTTGTTTGGGGGTTTTTTTGTTTGTTTGTTTTTTTTTTTCTGATGCCTTCCAAATTTATGTTTGCTCTGGACTGAGATGATTCAGATCTTGGTGGCTGCCATGCCTTTTTGAATGAAAATGAAGTTAGCAGTTTGGGACTATGCCTGCAGTGAAAGCACAACAGTAGCAGAGGAAATCTAGAGGTAGACGAGATCTAGAAGGATCCACCGCACCCCTTGCTTTATAAGTACTCTTGAGAGGGGAGCAGGGGGGGAAGCTGTCACCATGCTTTACATCAAAATGTTGTCAGTGTGAAGTGTGAGTTCAGAGCACAAGTTTGAGCTTCATCGTCTTCTGTGTCCCTGAAAATGCAGTCCTAAAATGGAGGCGTCGCTCCCTTGCACACACGCTCACGCTGCTCACAAGAAATATATGTCCTTGTAGCTGCAAACGCTTCCTCAGCTGGGGTATGCAAAAGGGTTGCCTATTAAACTGTTGTTAATCTACCGTCTTTTTAATCTAAATTTTGAACTTATTTTCCCTATACATACTAAATCAGCTTTCTGAGGCTTTTTTTTTTTTTTTGCATATACTGAAGTATCGGTACTTTCCTGTCTGTACAGCAATGATGTGCATGATCATTTGAATTTGATCCAAGGAGCTCAAGCCCTGTTTTATATATCATTCATTTGTACAAGCAAATATCTGCAAAATGTCTTTCTTCATCCTCAAGGCGGGGGAAATGGATCAGATACTTATGTATCCAGATACTCTGGATAAAGGCTTCGTTTTACATTTTTCGGGTGCTTAGCAGTCATTAATATGGGTGTATAAATTCATCTCATCACAGCAAACTGCTTATCTCGGAGTGCTTGAGTAGTGGATATGAGCCGCTATGCAGTGCAGTTGTGATCTCACCTCCAAAAGCTGACGTTAAATCACGGAAGATTTAAATAACGGAAGATGTGAGACTGCGTAAAAATGGTTTGATGCCTTTCCGCGAGCACATTGCTCTAACGCCTTTGAACAGAAGCTGCCAGCCGTGTGTTTTACTAATAGAAACCAATCCTCTGAAATGCATTAGCTTGCTTGCCCAGCTAAGGACAATCTCCTTCATTCATGTGCACAATATAAATAAAAAAAAGAGCAGCACAAGGTAGTAAAATCAGCCAGACAAAAAACCAGAGGAGGCATGTTCCAGCTCTATCACTTAATAAAGCACAGATATCCAAAAATGAAGAAAGGGGGTGCACAAGATTTTTTTTACAGGCTTTGGAGAATTTTGCTGTAATTTGCCAACAGATTTTGTAGGTTTTATGTTCACAAACACTCATCTGTTCACCAAAACATGTATGCGCTTTGGCAACGGGTACATCACATGATACGCACCTCCCACTGAGGTTTTTGGGTGCTGTCTTTAATAAACGTTAACAGCAGCCGCATATAATGCTAACTGCTGCACTGCCGAAAAATTATAGACGTTATGGTATACTGTTATATACTTCAGTTACTTTTTTTCTACAAATAAGTCAAATATATGCTTAATGTTGTAATAAAACAGAAACAAGAAATAGTCCTTGATTGCACTCTTAGAGAAATAAATGGGAGCATATTATTTAAGACCAAGCCCATAGATAATAGAACATTATAGGGATGTCATTCTTTGCTAAATACTAGAAGTTATTTTGAAATTTCTTTAATTCTCATTGATTATTATATACTACACATTACTGGAACTCACAGTACATAATTTCTTGATATCTCTTCCATTAAATGCTACAATAAAAACCATACTTCTTAAATTATACTTTCTCTCCTTTCACTGATCTGTTAAAATGTTAACATATTTTACAGGATGAAACAGATTTTTTTTCTTTATTTATATAAAAAAGTAATATAGTATATCTAGTATAAAAACTATTATAGTATATATACAGTTTTATATATATAGTATGTATAGAGAGTGTGTGTGTGTGTGTGTATATAGTTATTCCAAAAACTTTGAGTTTTGAGAGACAACAGGATGTTTCTGTAGGTGTGTTTAACCATTTATACAGAAAAACTTTATAGTCTGGAAACCTCTTGAAGAGGATGTCAGAAGGAGATATTTTTTATTAAATTCTCTAGGCTTTTTCTGGCACTTATTTGAACTATTAGGATTTATTTTTTTTTTAAAGGAAAAATAGTAGTGTTGATTTTGGGCTAAACTTCCTCCAAATGCTATGTATAGTCACAAATTCAGCAAAGTATTTTAGCACATGTCCATGCCTATTTTCAATACCATTTCAACCAGCGTTTCACTTGGACCCCATATATTCCTTATGCAATTAGTATGCTCCGGCACCACAGTCTCGCACACATTCTTGTATCCATTTTGCCCTAATTATCCCTCTCCAAAAGGGAGTGCTCCACAGCACTGAACTGAATACTAATTCTTATGGCCACAGCATGAAGGAGGAGGGAAAAAAACATTCCAAGCAGCATGGGGGCCTAACTTTCCATCTCGGTGTCAGAGGGAGTGCTCTCCTACATAAACTTTAACATGCAAGTGTCTGTGTAACGCGTTTAAAATGCAGTTGTATTGAAAGTTGTTTGCAGAGGGGTAATACCTGCAAAGTTAGGCAGAAAGAGTTTGTTTACCAAATGCATTCTGCAGCCTTTACACCTCGCAATTCTTTCAAGCAGCTGCCTTTCCTCCTAAAGCATTTGCCTCTCTTGAATATTATTGTTTTCTTTCTTTGGCACTTATGCTTCGTACTTGATTCATTTGTTGTTCTTGTTATTTGCAAAAGTAGCCTCTTAAATTTTATCATCACCATAAGCAAAACAAATCATATACATTTCCATAACTTAAAACTGCCATGCTAATGCTCGTTTTTCACTCATTGCTTGCTTAGTTTTTTGATGGCATTTTGCACGCTCAGGCCCTTTTTAGCGAGTGGGGTGATAATCGTCCTGTGTGCTTGGGACAGTGGCCGGCTGAAAGCAATTTGGCAATAACCACCTAGTTGTGACTCCAGCTTAAAAACCCTACAAGAACTCTTTTTCACCCTTTGGTTCCATTGCTTTAAACAACACAGCACAAATACAAGGACTTGTAGTCACATCTGGCGCGATGGGCTTTTAATGCTGGCACCGTTAGAGGCACGTCAGCGACCATGGCTACAATGTGATCCTGCAAGGCCTTCCATGGCGGAAAGAAACAGATGCAGGCTGAAATCCCTATGTTATTCTCAATCTGTATTTTCGTTTAGTTACTTTTGCTGCAATAAATAGGGAAAATTTTCAGTGGTGGTGAACTTTACAGGTCCAACAGCAATGAAATCAAAGGTAATGTCTTAAACTACTCATGCAAAGCTCAGGATCACATTTTGCCAAGACTGTGAGGCTGTTTGTCTCATTAGAAAAATTACAATTGTGTAACTGAAGGAGGGTAATCGCACGTATAAATTTGCTTATGTATGTGAAAAGTGGTTTGTGTTCACAGTTATAACCGTTCCTCAGGCATAAAACTCCACATGCTCTTTCATACTGAAATGGCTTTACAAGCTGAGCTTTTTGCCATACTGATGCAAAGTTTGTGAATAATAATTAAAAACATACAAAAATCCATTTTATTTTCATTTACTAAATTATCTTCTATTCCCTTTTTGTGAGATTATATTGCTATATGTAGCACAGGGTATTTTTAATGGAACGACAAGTGTAAGACTTCATCACACGTTAGCACGAGTAAGCACAATATATAACTGCCTTCCTGCTTGTGTCAGGGATGCTGAGGGTGATTAGAGCTTTACAAGAACGGGCCTGTGTGGAACCAAAACCTGCCTTTTTGTGCCTCCTTGTGTCATTTGAAAGAAGTCTAGCCGGCGTCAGAGAGGGGAGGTGATATCCATTGGTTCATATACATAAAAAATTGGATTTTGTGCTCCTGAACTGAAAAACTTGTGTTGGTTAAATCTCTCCTGCCTTCCCTCGTACCCAAACATGTAAAGTAGTATGGGCTGAAGGGAAGGACACTGCAGTCCAATGAATTCCTTCAGTGAGTTTAATGAGCTTTGAATTAGGTCCTGTGGCAACCGTAATGCGAATGGCAGCAGATCTTTTGTGATGCTCACTGTTTGGTAACAAAAATGCAGTTCACTTTGCGGTCAAAACACCAGACTGCAAACGAGTTTGCAACCTCGTTTGGATAATTTGGTAATTTTTCAGATATTTATTTGTTCAAAAACTATATTTAAGAGCATGTGCCTAAGGGGTTTATTTAAAATAGGCTGTGTCTACGTTAGCGAGTAATATGGTGCAATAGATGAGCAGACTGAGGTGGTCAGCGCAAAGGCTCCTAGACCTACACCGTCAGCAATTTGTGTGTCAAGGCTTGCGCTGTTGCTCCTAACTAAAATGCTAATGCAAGTACAACCATGACAGAATTTTGATTGGATCCCCTTTAGAAACAAATGAAAAGGTTTTTATTTCAGAAGCACTTCCATCTTCCTTTTTTATTTGATAGAGAGCTCTTCACAAATGAAAGGAGCCAATTTAATTTATATTATTTATTTTAATTTTATATTATTTACCAAGAAACTGAGCATCTTGAGTCTGGAATTGAATTTCTTTCAGGGTGGAAATGCCTAGTACATCGTGGGTCTAGCAGAAAACTAATAACAAAAAGTATTGATTATGATGGGAGAAATGTCCCCAGAGCATGTATGCATCGTTCTGCTCCCAGGGGTCACGTAGCTGGAACAGAGGTAACAGAAAAAGCAAAACCAGATGTTTTCTAAAATTATTAAAAAGCTCCGCTACTCTCCACTTCTTCATGCGTGCTCTCACAATCGCATTTCTTCTTAAAATCTCTGATACTTACACTTTTATGGGGACTGTATTAGCCTTCCTGATTATCACTTTTTCGTCCTTTGCATCAATCTGTTAAAAATTGCCAATTACATCTCCCTCCCTGCTACATGCACCATGCCCCGTACCTCTGCAAACTTCTCTTTTATTAATATGCAAATTTAAACTCATCATTTTCCTGTCAGCTTAGTAAGACTGGTTTCTCACCCTCAAGACCTTTGGTAGATTTCTCAGCTGTGCCATTACAATAAGCATGACACAAATGGCTCTAAATCACTTCTCGCTTTCCCTGTCTTTGGGACCGCAGCAGTTAGTTTTGTTCGTAGGTGTTTGCTTGGCGTACCACAGGCACAGCTTTCCTCAGGCTCGCTTGTGAGATCCTGAGGACAGTAGGATCTTTTGTGGCCTTGTTTCGTAGATCTGTGCTTTCCTACCTTTAAAATGGAGCACTTTGCTGGAAGTTATGAGGATGCACGGATTAAAGATATGCTCCAGTGCTGCCCGCGTAGGAGCCAAATAAGTGCACAAGTCCAGGGTAGCCCTTGGCTGCTCCAGGTTGTGTTGAGCATCACTTCTGCCTCTCCAGTGTGTCCTGGGTCTCTGGTCTGGAGCAGAAGTGGCTGGGCCAGTAGTATAGAAAGATATTGCACTTACTCTCCAGCGCCCAGTAGAGCTTCAGCTGCTATTTCACGGCAGATCAATGCCAAAGGGGCAGAGCAGGATCAGGCATCATCACCTCCTCGTACCACGGCTCATGCAGAGTGGTACTGTAGTCTCTGGACACAGAACATGCTCTAGTTTTATTTTTAATTTACAATCCTTAACATCTTTTGTGGGGGAGTAAGGATTCCCCTTTGTCTTCTTTTGAAGCCTTCACTTTAAAGCATTTTTTGCCCAAGAGCAACCTCAGACAAACCAGAGGAATGTGCTCTGTAAAGCCCAGCAGTTGCCCAACAAGTTGCCACTGCACAGCAATAATGAGACCTCGAGTTCAGAAACTCAGAAGTGAGTGTTTCCAGTTGCAGAATATTGCAGTCCTGGCACTTGGCCACCAGCCTGTGCTCGGGCTTTTTTCATTTGTGATGAACGTCAAAAGAATATGAGGATGTTTATTCCAGGGTTTTTTTCTGAGTGAGCAAGTCCTGCCTGTGGTGCTGCATTGAGGTTAAATACGTCTTTACTTTTTATTCTATAATTAGCGGAGAAGGGTTCTGGTAATAAAAGAGGGGAAAGAAGAAAGGACTGAGCAGTGCAGTGCTCACATGGATTAGAGGTTTACTTTGGCAAAGTTCGCAAGCATGACATGTACTTGCATCACAGGTGTTTTCCCAAAGCATCTCAGCTGCCTAGACAAGATGTAATGGCAGCAACTCATCTGTGTGCTCCCTCCTGCTGGAGTAGGGCCAACGTTTTGCTTAACCACAAAATAACTCATTCAGAAAAAAAAGAAAAAAAAACCCCATGCTGCACTCTCAATTGTTTTCAATTACAAAAGTGATTCTTGGGACCAGGATTATTCTGATTTAGTCTGTCAGAGTTCATTCTGTCATCACAAAAAACATAATCCTGAAGCTCAAGTCCAAGGCAGAGAGAGAAGATCCAGGGTCTGCTCTGAGTTTCGAGCAAGTAACTTTTATCTTTAGCTTCTCCCTTACAGAATGACAGCTGATCTCCTGCCTCTCTCGTCCTGTTTAGATCAGATCTGCTGGGAGTGTGACCTTCTGGGCCTGGGGATGTCTTTGATGGAGCCTGCTGTTGGCCGGTGTTCATATTGTTTGGGTCTGACTGACCACTTCAATAGCAATCGTCGATAGAAAGATTAACGAACAACGTGTAAAACTGAGGATGGTAATGGGAACTGAGGCTCACCACGGTGCTGTAAATATCTCTCAAATCCTTAAACGCAAATTTGTATGGAAACTTGTATCATGCTGGGAATACTATCTCTGATCTGTAGAAGAAATATCAATGTCCTGAGATAGTGTAGTGTAATAAGGTTGCCATATTTTAGCTGAAACAAGCACTTTTTGATTTGCTTGTTGCTCTGGAAGCTGGAAACAAAGTCAAACACTCTCCCTTGCTGTTGAATAGGACCATTTGTAAATGCCTGACACATTAGCGACTGCTTTCTGAATCTGTTCCAGAAATTACACCAATCAACAGTACATGCTTATGCATGAGAGTTTAATTTGATTAGTGCTGGTGAGCTGGTTTAGTGATGTTGGCACAGTTTATCAATTATTTGCAACTCATAATCTGATGTTGAAACAATCTTGCATGAGTATCAGCATGGTTATTTTCTGTGAAATTTTCACAGCTCAACATCTTTAATTAATACATGTTTACTGCCAAGTGAGAGATGGTTTGGGGCATAACCTTTTATGAAACAATGCAGGAAGTCACAACAGCTGTTAATAATCGAGACTGACAGACAGAAGGCTTTTGTAGAAAGTCAGTATTAATATTTTCAAGGGTTTTAATTTTTTTAATTATTATTATTATTATGCTGTGATCCTTGAAGAGGATATTAGACAACGAAAATTAATTACTATCACCAACTTTACTGTTTAGTATGTGTTCATGTATAATAAACTCATCCAAATCATATAGAGAGCAAAGGCGTGATTTAGCAGACGTTTACTTTAACACAGGCGTTCATGGCAGTTTATACAGGGGTGATGGGCAGTTGCTGACATAAGATGAAAGTTTTGATTTGCCCCATAGGAGCTTTGTTGTTGCAGGTTGGCTACACAATACAAACTCTGCCAGCAGCTATGTGCCGTGTCCTGTAAAGGGTCAAGGAGACCTTCATCGGGGATAATTATGCCGAGCTGCGCTACCCAGGGCTCTCTCACCACAGCAGAGCCGGGATGAATCCAGCCAAGTAACACCAGCAGATCTTGACCATGCTCTGTGGTCTATAAAAAGTCATTGGGAGTTCCCGTCCTCTATTTTTAATGAACTTAGAAATCTGTACAATTAATTAGGACCTGAAACCGCAAATATATGTGAAATTTTACCCTGAGAAGTTGCCCTGCTGGCTTCAGGGGGATGGTTTCATTAGGAAAGATGATAGCAGTGCTTATGCTTATGTTATTAGGACCTTTAGCCTTTAATGAATAATGTATGGCAGCCCTGTAGTGATACTAAATTTCATGTCATTACTTGTTCAATGCATTATAGATAATACATAATTGCAGTGTCAAGGGGAAACAGTGGTTTGATATTAGTTTTAGCCCTTTGAATTCTGCCTTGCAACCCTAAAAAAGCAAGGTTTGTATGTAAGCAGGAGAATAAATGACAGACTGAAAACTCCTGCACTTACATGTTACAATAATGTTTTGTATGTTCCTGGGGAACTAGCAGGTCAGTAACTTGCCCGTGCCGTATCTTACAGAACCTAAATGACACTGATAGAAGTGCTGCTTGTGCAAGATGAGCTTGAAGAAGGGTACATTCAAAAGAAAGGGATCTCTAGGGCTGATCAGGCAGCACAACTTTGTCTTGAAATTGAAAGATAAAAGAAAAAGAAAGGATGGCACATAAGCATGTGTTTCACTTTAAAGTGACAAAGAGCAGCAACTCAGTACCAAGAAACTGTAATAAATTCTCCTGCAATGTTACAGAGTGTCAGTCAAAAGCATCTAGGAGGACAAGGCAGCTGTGGGAGCTCTTCTCACTAGATATGAAACAACTGAAGAGCTGGCAACGTAAGGTCTGTGTGTAGTCATCAGCTTAGCTGCTGCTGGGGAAATATCCTCTATGCTTTGGCATCTGGCCCCTGAGGTTGGTTGCTGGCCAAGTGTAAGACAATTTACCACTGGAGTGAGGCTGTTTGCCAGATGGATAAGCCCCTCCAACCTGAGCTCAGACTTTCTGACGTCTCCCACTTCTCGCTCTGCTTAGCTAAGAGCTCTGGCTGGGACCTGGTCAAAGGACTCGTTAATGGGAAATGGAATATGGAGAGTGTAGCTGGTACCCAGGGAGAAGCATGCAATGCCCAAGCATCCGCTCAACCTGACTGCTGTGCAGATTTGCGACACGGTACATGCAGCACCTGCAATGCCTTGTGTACGCCTCTGTACTTAACCCCAAACTAATTGCTGTCTAATCTGCAAGGGTGTTGAAGCCACAATATATTCTCTATAATATTAGGAATTATACATTATTATCACAGGGTATTAATACAATATCATGTGTGCATATATATGTGTATATACATGTACACATATATATAATTTGGGGGATTACGACATGTTTCACAGTGACTTGTTAGGATCATGTTGCAGAGCAAGGAGGAAAGGGAAAATAAAAGCAATCTCCCTCCCTTTTAAAGAAAGTGCTTTGGAATCAAACACATAATCATACCCTTTATTTTTAAAGCTATCTTCTTTGAAAGAAGCATGCAAAACCAACTGCATAATACTAATTTTCTCTCTCCAGAAGGGAGAGTTGACACTCCTGGGATTTCAGCCTGTGGTAAGGCTATTATAACCCTGAGGCTTAAATCACAATATGCTTCGATCTGCTATGCAGATTTACTGTCCCAATGGACGGCTAGCAGTTTGCAACTGAGAATTAACATAATATGGCTTCTTCTGTTATTCCTGTCATTTATGTATCACTTCTTTAGTTATTCCTGTCATTTGTTAAAGCAGCAGGTATTGCTCTCCATATCAGGAGCTACGATTTGGATCTGGGCATGCATTTTAATTCTAAGCGCTCCTAGAAGCTTGCAAAGCATGCTTCTGTAACCCTGCTCGTTTTGTAACATACCTCAAGTGGTCTCTCTCCTACGTTATCGTATACTGCAGGCTTGTAGTAGAAAAATGCCAATGGTGGTTGTTTCTGGTACCCGTCTTTCTTGAGAGAAGGAAGGGACAGATTTGAGGAGGTGAGCTTTTGAGGAGGAGTGTTTCTCCCCCTCCCCTGGAAACAGCTGGAGAGGGGACAGCCCTGTCCCAGAGTCCAGGGCTGACATCGCTCCAGTGCCAGCTCACCGGCACTTTTCCTTTTTCTGCCGGATGTTCCTTTTCTGGCACCGATCTGTCTGGTGAGGGACAACAGGCTGAGACCAGGAATAAAGGCCCATTTCTTTGCTTCTGGCTGATTGCTAAACCTGATCGCTAGTGCTGAGTGCAGTTTAAACAGGTGAACAAGCATTTCGGTACTCAACACTCCCATTTGGCCTTGAGCTGCAAGTTTTCACAGTTTGTGTGCAATTACTTGCTTCAGAACAAGAAGTCTCAAGTGAAACTGATTTTAATGGGAGGTAAACTTGCAACACACGTTGAGATTTCTGTGCATCCAGGCTCTAAGGTTGTTCCATCATCAGGAGGAATAAATTATCTCTAAAGGCTAACAGCAAATTCGGGGCTCTGCTGGCATATTTCTTCTAATATTCAAAACAGAGAGAAGTGCTAGAGCCAGTTTTTAAATTGTACTTGTCCTTGGCTGTAATGGAAAGCAAATACCCGTCAACCCGATACCACAAGCTATAGAACCAAGGGGGGTTGTCAGGGCCTTATACACAAAGCACTCAATCTGTAACTGCATGAGAAAACAAGGCATATATCTGCACTTGTGTTTTTAGGATAAAACCCTAATGTTTTGGAGCCTTGTCTTGACATACCTACACACTATTATTTTGATTATTTTATAAGGAATTGAGGACCCAGGTCCAAGTAAAATTTGAGCAAAGTATTAAATTGGTCTTTATCCTTACCCAATTAGATATTTAAAGAAGGCAACAGACCTCGTGCCAGGCATTTGATCTTCTCCAAATACTGCAGAGTTGTGCAACAGAAGGAAACAATCTCTTAAGATTGAAGCCTGATGGAGAGGAACAAAACAAAAAAATTGAAATTAAAGCTTTTCCATCTGATTCCTTTATAACAAACTGTGAAATGTCATTGCTCTCACTGCCAGTCAGTCTTCTTCTAAAGCTCTTATGGATTGAGATAAGTTATTTTAAGTAAGAATTTAGATTTGGCAGATAATACTAAACTACAATGGCATAGAGAAGGCCTTCAGGCATGTTGGCATTTCACCCCTACTTCTGCACCTGACTATCACAACAGACAGCGCTTAGAAATGTCAACACAGAGAAGTTTAGCTTCCTAACTATTCTGCGGTAAAGTTCAATAACTTTAAAATACAAATAGAGCTGTTCTTTGGGGTTTGGGTGGTTTTTTTTTTTACACTAACATAAACCAAAAACTATCCAACATATTACCATAGCTAAAGAGGAACAGCAGAGAGGAAGCATTGCACCAAATTCTGTCTTCTAACTAATGTCAGGAGTGCAGTAAATGTGGCAAAGTAAGTGGGATCTGTGAAAACAAATTCAGTCTTCCTTACAGCCACCATAAAAAGCTCTTGAAGGGTGATGAAATAAATTAAGAATAAAGAGTATCCCTTGGCAACTTTAACTGTAGAGCCAAAAGGTTGTTACTGCAAAGTTTTTACCCATACAGCTACCATGGACTTAGATAAGACCCCTCACATAAGCGTCAACTGAAGTGCCTATTGCATAATTTAACCCAAGATAGTCGACCACAAATAAAACCATCCACAGGTCAGACCACACTGGACTCCATGGGGTGTGAGCAATGCTGTAGGTCTTGCTGCAAGAACAGAGTTTACAGGGACAGCCTTTTCCTCAGAGCCTTTGAAGCAAATGCAGCTGCTGTTGCAAAGGAGTGGAGAGAACATAAAAAGTGAGAAATCAGAGAAATTTAGGCCCTGGTGAGTGTGTATTATGTGCAGCTTTGTAGCATGAGCAATCAATGAAAAGAAGCACAAGCTGTATGTTAATGCTGACTGCACAGAGGCAATCAGAAGAGCACATGTGCTGCCAGTGCAGCGTAGCCCGAGAGGACAGGCGGTCCCTGAGCACCACTGCCCTCCCTTCTGCCTTCTGTAGAAACTTGGGTTGCTTCTCAGCACATCATTTCCATGGGCACCCTTTGGCATCCCAGTGTAGGTGAACCTTACTGCTCAGTATATGCAGGCAATTCTTTATACTGTGTGGATTTTAGACAACCAATTCTAAATCTATCATCCATGATTGTTACAGAAGCCAGCAACATTTTAAAAATATTGACTTGTATTTTCCGTGGGAGAGCTTTTGTTTGTTTTACTTAGGTGGCTGTATCTTACAAGTTAGTAGAATAAACAGAAGCTTTCTTATTCCTGGAAACTGTCTTCAAGTTTGAAGGCAGGCCAAGAAAGGAAGGAACTCCAGTTTCTTTGACAGTCAAAGATATCTGTAAGTCTGTGTTTATATGCATATCTGTTAACTCTATATACATAATTTTTATCTTTTCTACCAAAAAGCTGGTAGCTCCAGAATGGTCCTAGATAAGACCCCAGGGAGGACTTAAAAATAGGAGAGGAACTGTGGAAAAGAGATATTTGCTAATAGCGTAGTCCTTGCGTTTAACTGGAGCTCCAGCGAGAGGAGAGAAATCTCCTTCTGTCGCTGTGTGCAGACATCCCGGGTGGGATGACCTGTGTGCTAGAAGGGCCACGAGGAACTGCCTTCACCTTGTGCCAGAGGAATACGTTATCTCTGAAACCAAGGAAAATAAAGGACTCTCTTGTTCTGAACTGCCTTCGCTGCCCCAGAGGAGGAAGGTTTTATGGCTAGCCTGGAGGATAAGCTTTCACCCTAAGGGGGAAATTGTCATGGATCTCTCTAGCGAGGGAGAAGATGCTGGAGCATGGGTGGCTGTGGCGGAGAAAGAGCCGCGTGTTCCTGCGTGCCACACATCGATAGCGTGGGGGTTATGATTTGAAACAATCTGTAGTATAAGCTTTTGTCTTGAGATTTTGAAAAGTGTTCACACCGATGTAATCACGATGAACTAATCTGAGTTGCATTATCTTGGGCTGTGACTGAATCTGACCCCAGTGTGTTTTGCTTCCAAGTAGGAAAGGCGTAGGAATGATTAAGTACCCAAGAGTTCTTGTGAATTATGTTTAAAATTAAAGATACTTCTTCTACATAATGACTTATGTGCTTCGTTTTGCAGACGTATGGCTCATTCTCCATATGTTATATCATGAAAAATGTGGTTTGTAACTATGCTGTAAAGCAAGATGTTTGTGATTAGAAACACGAATTAGTTAATTATATCAGTTTTTTCTTTTTAAAAAATAAAGTAAATGGGAGCTATTAGAGTATCCTCTGATTATGGACAGCGACAAGATTATGTTTTACATATACATATAAATGTGTGTGCATGTGTATATATGCATGTATATATGTGTATATACGTATGTAGCATTCTCAGACAGCAGAATGCAGGTGGCTCTTTCTGAACCCCAAGAGCTGGATGTATATCCTGAAGGCAAGCAGATTTGAGGAGGAGATGATTGGTACGTAGACTTTGTAAGGCTGGAAAACTGCACCAGCAGTACAATCAATTAGTAGAAAAAATATTCATAAGAAACACGTTTTTTTAAACCACGGCAACAGCTCTGTGGCTTTCTTAGTGACAGGTATGATTTCATGGATTTTCCACATGTCACTCTGAAACCTAAACGAGCCCAGAGGGCTGCTCATGAAACTGATCCCGTTTTCATGGAAAAGCCTGTTCCAGGAGCACTCGGTGCTGCCGACATTGGTGTCAGGAGGATCGTGAAGTAGGAAATATTTATTTGTAAGCGTAACTGAGTCTCGCATGCTGCAGGAGGGCTGCTTGGGGGGCTGGAAGGGTGGTAGGACACGGTTCTTTCTCTGGTTAGCAAAAACGGTCTAGTGGGACCCAGAACTCCTGAGTCTGCGAAAAGACACCAGAAATCTCACAGGAAAGACATCTGCTGTATCTCATCTTGAGTTGCTACAGAAACCCCAGAGGAGCTTCAGAGATTTGGCAGAAAAGGTAGATAAGATGCAGCCAGGCGTTAGGACTGGTATGCAGTGCTTGGCCCTGGAGATGGGAGAAGGAATCAGAAAGCAGATATATCATTTCTTCAGATATACTTCACTCCTCTCTCTTTGAGTAATGCCTCAGTGAGTATTCACTATGCTGGAAATTGTCAGTATCTTGAGGGCTAGTTGCCTTTGTCCTTTTCTTGCTGGTGAAACATGCAGTCACAAGTAAAAGGTTGGTTGTTCAGCTTATTGTAATAACAAGAAGTGTTACAACCCACAGTAATAAACTTCAGTGTGAACCATTGTTTTCCAAAGGAGTCCTACTGCTACATGAGCTACAGGAGGACCCTAAATAAATACAGGCACCAACGGTACTTATATCCTGTTTTCAAGGTTTGCAACCCAGCCAATTAAATGCAATATGTCCATCCAAACAAACTGTTAAGAAACATGTTAAGACCAAGCCCTAGGACTAAAGCAATTTGATGTCTTTTTTGGTCATATTTTTGATAAGATCCTTTGTGTATTTTGGTCATGAAGTATTGTCCCTGTGCTGTTTAAGTGGGCCCTGGAGACTGAAGCAAGCAAGGTGAAATCAAAGCACGCCAAAGTTGCAGGCTAAAGCAAAGCCAGGGTAGCAGTTCTGTTCCTTTCCAGAAAGCCAATGAGTTTTATACCGAATAAAACATTTTCACACTTTTATATTTTTTTTCTCCAAATGAGGTCAAAATCTGCAGGCGAGATGACACTAAAGATTAGACTTGCATTATCATCAATGTTTTCCTTTAAAATAGTTTTTGTAAGTGTTTTTAAAGCCTGATTGGTTTTGGCAGTACATTTAAGACTGTCTATGCAGAAATACCTGAACAAAGATTCATCTTATGTTCCATATATTTAGGTGTAATTGTATTATCTCCCAACCAGGAATCCCTTTGCAAGAAATCTAAAGGAAGTAAAGAACTACTGAGAAATGAAACAAATTTGTTCTTCTAGCACCAAGAAATAGCTTGACAATTAAATTACATTTAATTGCAAATTTCAAAACCAAAAACATTTCCTTTACAGAAACAAGAACAATAAAAAGAAGTATCAGATGATTTTGTTATACTTCCAATGGACAAAACATTGTCTGGCAAATTTGTGCTCGGTTCCTGTTGTTTTGTAGTAATAAGGGAATCGGTGTTAGAATCATGGCTTGACAAACAAGAATGATTGGAAAAGTTCTTTGGCAGAGATCAGTCTACACAGGAACTTGGCCTGTGTACAGTGAAAATACACTACAGATGTATAAATTACGCAGGTTGGGACAGTGCTGGCCAAAACCTTCTATACTGGAGTCATGTGGGAAAGAAAGTCTAGACATCATAGATTTAACTTACTTCATCTAAAATCATACAATCTAGAAATTGCCTAAAACCACATCTGGATAAGTACACATACAGAATTTTGTAACCAGTTATGTTAACTAGATGTTCAAACATGGAACAACCAAAGGATTTTAGCCAATTGGCTCTACTGGTAAAGCTTACATATAATTTTAGTTATAGTATATACTATATATAGAGAGTATATATGTTTTAAGCAACCAATGAATTAAGCCAACCAGACAGAAAAGAAAAAACCCTGCATTTTATTACAGAAAGTAGCTTGCAATCAGGTGTAAATTGTTACAGTCCTACATTTTTATAGCTGCAAATAAACTTAATCAAACAAGAATCCAAATTCCTAACTGTTGGTACACAAGGCCAAATGAAAATAATTTGCTTTATTTAATAATTTTAGCCAAGGACATAGGCTTTTCTGCTGGGGAGACAAAGTCAGGGTGGGAAAAGAGTAATGCAGGAGTGTTCGGTCATTCTTGGGAAAGATAGGGAACTGTATATGGAGCTACAGTCGCTTGTGGAAGGCAGGAAAAATTGGAGATCTGATGGTGAGATGGGTTTTATGCATTATATGTTACATATAAATCTCTATTATATTATGTGTATGTTTCTAAGAGCTTTGGAGTTAAACTTTCTTAGCTGTGCCCCTTTTGGTGGTTGTGGATAGACAGTCTGTGAGGTTATGCAATGCCTGTGCCCGTTGCAGACAGTCAGGTCACGAGTGCCCTTTTGGACCTACGTGCTCAGTCCCAGGTGGAGATTTCAAGGGGTCTAAAGACATTGCCAAGGAAAAAAGCTGTTCAAGCAACACGCAGAGTACAGGGAGAACAGAGTGAGAACTCCCAAATCTGCTCAAAACTCCCGCAGGTCTGTCTGTGCTCTGTGTCTGCCCAGGAAAAGACCTACTTCGACAGCCAGAAACTGGCTTGTATTTGGACATCGTCAAAGAACAGCGTATGGACAAGGCTGAAGACAGTTAGTCAGCAGCCAGCATGAAAGTACTGTAGATGGGAACTGTGCCAGCATTAGCTGTATTACAAGGCAGCTGTTTAGGAAGATTACAACAACTTTTCCAGGTACCATCTCTTTCTTTCCTTCTGGGTAAAGCCATCTCCCTGTGCCCTCAGCACACAAATTCCCACTCCAGCATGCTCAGCACAGTAGGCTCATGGAAGACTTCATGTGTTACACTCTAACCTTCCTTTGTGGTCTCAGCTCTTGCCACCAATGGTGATGGTAGCCACTGCCGTATCCCCTCTTCTTAAAGCTTCCCTAGTCGCTTGCTTCCTTTCTGGGCAGCACATTTCAGCCATGCCTCCTGTGCCCTCCCCAGCTGAGCCCCCGCGAGCCACCCCTGCCAGCCCCTCCTGCTCAGGGACCCGGCATCCGGCAAGGGACTCACGGTTACCTGCTTAGCTGCAACATCTCCTAAACCTTGGGTCTGAGGTTAATAATAATAGTAATAAGTAGTTACCTTAGTAATATATTAATAAGTAGTTACCTTCTGCTTGCCCGGCTAAAGTCGTCTTTATCTGTTTTACTCGATGCCCGACTGCTCCGGCTGTAGTGTGCGACTCCTGTTGAGGGGGGCCGGGGAGGGGTGTCTGTATTTACCCACTTCAGCAGCTTTCTCAAGATTGCTGTTCAGTTCAGACTAGAAGAGAGTATTGATACCAATTATTCCAAATGTTTTAGTCCCTACATGATTTTATGCTTTAAATATCCTATGCTATAACACCTTTGTAATCACGGTCTTTATGCCTTTCAACAACGTCCCCCCAGTGCTGGCAGCTGTCACAGCACACACCGAACCTGCGGCACTGGACGTGGCTTGGATCAAGTTGATGCAGACTATGTCTAGCCCTGGACTCCGCTCCTGTTGCACTGCAAACACAAATTCTCTCTGTTACGCATTGAACTTTCAAAAAACAACACACTACCTGAAAAATAATTTCTTTCATCTTAAAGTATGGTGGGGAAGGTGTTTGCCAGGGTCCTTTTGACCAGTTTCCAGCTAATCTGGCCTCCACAAATACAAATATGAAACTGTTTACATGTCTAGACTAAGGCTACATTTTTAATTGAGAGGTTTTACTAGCAGTCATGATGGATGTACCAAAATTTGACCAAATGTCTGGAAGAGAACTACACTAATGCCTGTCTTGGGTGGCAAATGAACATAGGAGGAAAAAAAGTAGAAGAAGGAAGGAGGTATGTATATACAAGGGATGGCACGGTCTTTCAGAAGGCAGCAGAGAAACAGATTCCTCCAGTTTTTTTCTATATTTAAAAAAACAAACAAACAAAACAGGATTTTCCTGGAAAAAAGTGACTTATCTCACTATTCTGACCATGCAAGTAAGACTAACAGGCCATTACTGCCATCAGTTAAATTAGACATTGTATGTTTGTGGTATAGATACTTCAGCTGTGATAATGTATGCTGAAGCTCAGTATGGTTTCCTGCAAAGCCAGCCTAGGAAAAAATACATTTAAGGATACAGAGACTGTTTTACTGGGAAAATGCTTTAAATGTTATGAAGCTTTAGTGTTCGGGTTGTTAATGCATCCTTAAATTAAATGTTTGTTCAACTGGAAATGAAACATTTGGGAGAGGGTTTTTCATAGAAGATGGAGTGTTTACAGTTTGATTTCTAATTCAGTTGAAGTGTAAGAACCCAACTTACAGAATATATTGAAGTGTCCGGTGTGAGAAAACTTAGATCTGATTTTTCAAGTGCATGTATTTTCAAGATGAAGTCCAGGTTTTCAAGTCAAGCAGTTGGAAAGTAAGAAATGCACGACTGACAGACATAATTTTCCAGTTGGTTTTCTGGCTAGCTGTAACTCGCCTCCCCTTCCAGGCTCCTCCTGTCCCCCCTGCAGGCGCCAGTCAGTGTGGCACTATTCCCCCCCAGCAGTACTAGGGTATTCAGCAGTATTAACTGTTGCTGTTCATCCCCTGTGTCACTCTGGTTTCTCTGTGTGCCCTGGTGGCAACTACTCCTCTGATGAGCGCCCACCATGAGCCATCCAGAGTGGTTGTGTTGTGCTGGTCAGTTCCTGGGCTTTTCCTCCGCTCATCAAAATGAGCTGGATGAGCTCAGCAAGAACCTGGACCACAGCCTCCATCACCCCTCTGGCTTGCGGAAACCAGCTCCATATTACAAGGGATAACCATGGCATACAATTCTTTCCACGAGTTGCTCAATCTTTGTTTCTGAATTGTATCAGTCCTTGGCCCGTGGTGTTTTACTGGGAGGGTGTTCAAGAACTTTTCTTCTTTGATGGCTCATTTCCATCCAGTTTATGTCTATTTGCGATATGTATGTGTGTATATATATAGTCGTTTACTTTAAATGGTTCTCATATGTTCCTAATGTTTAACTCATAGTGTATTTATGGAAAGCAGCTATATTATTTCTCAGGCTTTATTTTAGTAGGCTTAATGCAGCTAGTGTCTTCCAGTCTCTGTCATAAGACAGATTTTTCTTTTCTTATGCTTTTTTTTTTAATTTGAAATAATCTTGCTTTAACAGGAAATTTCTGTTAACTCACTTCAAGATACAATCCAACTAATACTTTAACAATCACACTAATACTTATTTCTGTCCAAAATATCTTGGTTGAAATACACTAGGCTCCACTCGGATTCTTCCACAGCTGCATTCGAGTGGTTTAGTTCTCCTATGATCAACTAATATCCAAAGATTTTCCTCCTCTTCTGCCATTTAATTTGCCGAGTTCCACGCTCAAGGCAGAAATTCTTGCTCTCAGTTCCAGAGTACATGTTTTTGCCAAATTTTGTCCTGTTTCTATTTCAATGTGCAAGTTATAAATTCTTCTTTATCCTCCTCTTATTGATTATGCCTCCCAGTTTTTGGGCACCATCATATTTTGTTAATATCCTCCAGGTCTTTGTGCCAAAACCACTAATGAAAATATTAAATGATGTTAGTTCCAAGAATAGTTCTTGAAGAACTCAATAAGTTACCTTGTTCAAGTTGGATATTCTTATTTTATTACAATACAAGCACTTGTGGACCTGCTACCGCCCCTTAGCAACACTTAAGTATTTCTGGAGAGACTTATCTTGAGTTATATAAGGTTTGTTGATGACTCCAATGTAAGATTTTACCCCTAAAATCATAAATAAGCATTTCCTTAAAATAACAAATGATAAAATCCTAACAATACAGTGGGGTTTTTTGAGTTAGTTGAGACAGAGTGACTATGCTGGAGACATAAACAAACCAAGAAGAACATCAGTCATCAACAAAAACGTTATTTGTAGTTGAAATCTGCCATCCTTGTAAGTTTGTTTAGATCCTGCAATACTTAATCTTTTCATCGTGAATCTCAAAACTTTTCCAGTTTTCCAAATCTGCTAGTGCGTGCAAGAGGTTTGTCAGGGATCATGAAAAATTACAATCTTTTGACAATTTCAGTTGGGTTTGAATTTCAGTTTTCAGGTCAGTTGAAACTTCTAAGTTAGCTAAAAATTTAAGGAGAATGAATTCATGTGAATTTCAGCTGCTTGCCTGATAATGAAAGTCCCCTTTTCATTGTGAACCGAAATGCACAATAAAAGGGAAGAGTTTTGACATAAGTCTTTCTTCACACATTCAATAAGTTAGTGGTCATGCTACCTTCTGCTGAAACGAAGGAGTCACAGCAATGAACTTTGCAAAAACTGATCTGCATCGTCTTAGGAAAGAGAGGGAGTGGACTGCCTTTTTTAGTGGATGAAGCACATCAGTAATATATCTTTTATCTTTATAGGCAATGAATAAATCATGAAAAAACAAGAGGTGCTTTAGTTTTTATCAGAAAATCATTACTGTACTTAGAGTATTAAAGACTTATGTCAGTCTAGCTAAATGGGTCAATACTACATAAAGACCTAGCTCAAATCTGAAATATTATGTCTACTTTTAAAGAATGCAGTAATATGTGAGCTACATATTCCATCTATTTCTAAAGGATGAGCTCTCCTTAGCAATTCTTTCATTCCAATTCACTGTTTAAATCTTGGTTATTATTTTGTTTTCTGGCAAGTTAGTATTAGATAAAAATTTGCATGAACTGTGTCATGTGGGTTCAAAGATGCACACACAAGCTAATGTTTTCTGATAATGTATATTGCTTTGATGGCAACTGGCAACCATTACTGTAACACAGTTGGGATTGTGGAATAGTCATTACTGGCACCAAAAGATGCATTTGTAAACCACAAGACAACTTAGTTTCTCTAACTCATTTTTTAATGTTCTAGATGGCTATTGGAACAGCTGTAATCAAAGAATGAAATAGTGTAGCACTCTTATTGTAGAGATGTAAAAATACTTGATAGTTGAATAAATTGATGTGGCTGCTGTATTCATCAGTTTAAGGTGACACTCTGAGATTAATTTTCACTTGTTTGTAAGATAATGGGTTTTTTCTAAACTTTTTTTTTTACCTGCACTGTATGAAGAAAACTAACAAACAAAATGGCCCAGCCAGAAATTGGAACCATCAGAATTTCATATGCAGACTTTTCCAGGTATTTTATCACAAAAGCCCTAAACAAGGCCTAGTGCTCCTCAGGGTAGAAATATTGGAAATGGAAAACCGATGCAACTGAGACGCACGTGGGTTTAGTTCAGCTCTAATCCTAACACTGTGTTAACTAATGATATCATTGTCTCTAATCCAAAGGCTTTTACCATTATCTATGGGTATAATCTGATATTCAAGAAACAATTTTTTTGTGTGAGTATTGGATTCTTAGGATCAAATTTGCCCTACGAAGAAGACCAGCATAAGTGTTAGGCAAGACTTAAGTGCCATTTTGGTCTTTGAAATGGAACTTTAATTGGTGCACAGTCCTCAGGTACCCAGGGGAGAGGTCTGGGCAGCAGAGGCAGAGCCAGCATGTGGATGTGCTTTAACCAGCAACTCTGGGAACTGACCAAAAACCAGGTTGCCTTTGAAGGGTGGTCTTTTAATAGACCTAGGTGATTTCTTACTATGAGTGATTATTTAATAAAATCTGATCTCCCATAAAATTGTTCATAAGACATTTTGAGGCATCAATCTTTGATAGCTGTATCCTGCAAAACAAGGTATGCAGTCAGGTTATGGAAAGGATTACATGCCTCGGCCCCTCCAGCAGCCAAGGGCCAGCCTCAGGGATCTGAAATTCCCTTCCGGAGCTCCCTGAGAAGCCAGGTTTCAAGCCTGCAGGAAATTATGTTTTCCTCAAGCTTAGCTTGAGTTACATCAAAACAAATCCGAATCTTTTTTTGCAAAGCAGCTCTCCCAGCTGCTCACTGGAGTAGTCATTCTTACACTATTTTGTTGCTAATAAGTAATGTTTTTTGTAATGTCTGCATCTCAACTGGGAATTAATTGCCATAACACTGGGGAACCGCTCTTCCAGGGAACCACAAACCCCTGCCTTGGTTTCAGTGAAAACATGCTGAAACTGAGACACTCCAACAAAGTATTTCAGGCTGACCTGGTTTCGGCTGGGACAGAGTCAATTTTCTTCCTAGTAGCTGGCACAGTGCTGTGTTTTGGATTTAGGATGAGAATAATGTTGATAACACACCGATGGTTTAGTTGTTGCTGAGCAGTGCTTACACTAGTCAAGGACTTTTCAGCTTCCCATGCTCTACTGACTGAGAAGGCTGGAGGTGCACAAGAAGCTGGGAGGGGGCACAGCCAGGACAGCTGACCCAAACTGGCCAAAGGGACATTCCGTACCATGTGACGTCATGCTCAGTATATGAACTGGGGGGAGCTGGCCAGGGGACAGCAACTGCTGCTCGGGGACGGGCTGGGCATCGGTTGGTGGGTGGTGCGCAATTGCGTTGTGCATCACTTATTTTGTATATTCTATTATTATTATTATCATCATCATCATCATCATCATTATTATTGTTACTTTCCCTTCCTTTTCTGTCCTATTAAACTTTTTATCTCAACCCACAAATTTTACTTTTTCCCCCCCGATTCTCTCCCCCATCCCACTGGGGTGGGGGAGGAGTGAGCGAACGGCTGTGTGGTGTTTAGCTGCCTGCCGGGTTAAACCACAACGCAGGCCCAGCCTTTTATTAGATATTTTTGTCTGATTCTGTTCCTGTGTTCACATTTGTGTTTGAATTCCCATCTGAATTACCCTATGGCTAGTATAGCACAATGTTGTTTTAACTATTATTCTTTATTTGAATCACAGTTAAATACAGAAGAATCAACTACGTCCATGAGCTAAGACAGCACTAGAGATGGTCTCTGTCCCAGAAACTGGACCCCATAAGGTGAGACCCCTGTAGTATCTGATCAAGATATATTTCATCCCATATAGTTTCCTCATACCTTGATACTTATAATCTAAATTTTTACATTAGGGCGTGAGTTCCAAGAGCATGAGATAAAGCAAGATTTGTCCTATAAGGTGCTAAGAAGCACCCATGAGCTCTTAAACTATAAATAGTACACAAAATTCAGTGGCTTGTACACAGGTATAGAGCAAATCAATGGCAGAGCCAGGAAAATGTCAAGTTAGAGAAAAGTGAGGGATTCCTAACTCGTGCTGTCTCCACCACTTGCCCTGAGCAGGCAGAACAGGCTCTCAAACCTGCAAACCCCTGTGAGGTCGAGTGAGGGAGACAACCACTCAGTAAATATGAGTTAATATAAGTATCAAGGAACATAAAAAACTGTCCTATGCAGTACATTTTGGTAGTCTGGGAAGAAGAACAGTCTTTTAGCACCAAAAACAGTACGTATTGGTGACTGCAGACACACAGAGCTAGGGGAATGCAAGATTTCCATCCTTGAAATAAGGAAGACAATCATCTACTTACAGGTAGGGGGAAAAATTGATGCATATGGCTGTCATCTGGGGAAATATTTTACTGTAACATAATCTAGGACTAATTTAAAAACAAAACAAAAAAGAAACAAGAAAAACTGCATCTTATATATTAGCACCTTTTTTTTTTTTTTTAATACGATCTGGCAGCTGTGTAGAGCACATGACACAGTAATATATGTCTGTGACTGCTCAGGTTCGTAACAGAGATGTTGGCCCCCAGGCCGCCTTTGCCCCCTGGGCGTTGCAGAGCTGCTGCCCCCCTGTCCCAGCGCTGCTGACGTGGGCTCCCTCCCCGTCCGTCCCGAGCAGCTGCGGCAGCACCTGGCACGGCCTTGTGCCACACCGCAAAGGAGCACAGCGGCCAGCGTCCCCTCTCCCCTGGGCTCTCCGCCAAGGCAGTCAGTCTAAAGACACTGGGGGTGATTAATCACGTTCTGGTTTTAGAGGAGGAGGAGGAAGAGGCTCAGCAGCGCAGCCTTTATGCATGTGATGCTCAGTGAAACCAGCAGGGAAGGCGGTATGGGAAGAAGAGAGAATGCCGTGATTTTCCAATTCTTTTTAACTTGCAGGACCATAAGTGTCTTCCTGAGCAATAGGTATTTAGGCAGATCTACACCCAAGCTAAGCACACACATAAAGGTCAGGAACTAGGCTGCATGCTTTGCGGAGCATTGAGATATCTTGATTTCATCACACCACCTCTGCTTTATTTCTCCTCTACTATTAGTTCACTGCAGCAGCGGCTGCAAAGATGAAAATGCCACTGCAACTTCAGTTATTAATAGTGTACAGCGATTAGTATAATAATTTGATAAAATCCCGTCAGCTGCCACTGGGCCTTTTGGTGATGTGGAAACTGTTCTGGGTCAGATCTGCCTAAGGCTAGTGTGACACCAGCAATGCTTTCGCAACCTGAAGGGCTGCCACAAAATCACTTATCTACATTAAAAGCCATTGCCATCTTCGAGATAATGTTTTCTTTCTGTCTGATTTTTCATCAAGCAAAAAGCTTGGCCATGGCATGTTAGAAATACAACGAATGCAATTTAGTTTAGATCCTGTGATTAAACTTAATTTGCTTCAGAAGAAGCTGCTTACACTGGTTAATTGCTCCAGTCTGAAAAGGGAATCAATACCTTCTGGCTGAGGCAAACAAGAGCAAATCTCATGCTCTGTCTGAGGAAGAACAGAAAAAAGGTTATGAACTTCATCACACCTCAGATGTGATTGCACAAGCATGTATTGCTGTTGTGGTTTAACCCCAGCCGGCAACTAAGCACCACACAATTACTCTCACGTGGTAATTTTTAATACACTTTTGTAGAAAATTTGGTAATTAAAAAGGATTTTCTTCTTATTTTGCAAAAGAAATTGATACAGGTTTGTGCAGTGTGCAAAAAAAAACACAAGAAAAAATAATACCAAGTTTGTGCTTAACTTAGAGCACTTTCTTGGAGTTAAACCCTCAGGGAACCGACTTGCTGAAGGATGGGCCAGATCCGTAAAGAAAGAGATCATTTACAGGCTCCTGAAATTCTATTCCATTAGCAACAGATGGTAAACACAAATATAAAAAAAAATATTTTGCAAGTACATTCGATACTGCCTCTTTAACTTTTTACAGAGCTGCTTCACATGTCAGACTTTCCAGAGGAAAGAGCTAGGCTAGATCAGCAAGTTTGCTAGACAGGCATTCTGTAACTATATATGGATTTAAAAAGAAACTTAAGCCACCGGGGGCTTGAATAGTAATATTTCGCAGCTATGAATTAGCAAGAACTAATTGAGCTTCTTCCTCTGAATTAGTGCAACCAGAGATTTGAAGCAGAATTGTTTTATTTGAGAGGAAACTGAACTTGAGCCGGGTGCCTTGGTTGCCCCGCGGCTGGGCGCGCGAGACCTGCCCCTGCCCTGTTCCCTGTGTTTCAGCATTCCCAGCCCCACCAAAAAGAGACCTGCTTAGGAACAGTGGTTGTTTTGCTGATCAACTCTGCCGAGCACTGAAAATACATTTTAAAAGTAACAGCTCTGAAAGAATTCAGTCGCTTTCTGCAAATGCTGTGGACTGTTTAGACATATAATTAATGTAGTCTTGCACTTATGGAAACTTGGCCTTTCTGCTTGGGATGTTGTTGGCTAAGGGTGTGTTCTTGCTGCTTTTTTTAAGGAAGGAATGGTTTGTTATTTATTGCTGAGCAAAACGGCAGGCGCTATTAATATTGTGGTGCTGACAGAGAAAGCATTTTCCCAGTTTGCTGTTCTTTTTTCTCTTTCCCTTGAAATGCTTGTTCTCTTTCCATAAACAGATGCAAACAGACCAAATGTTTCCTGCAAAATAATGCAGTGAGTACAAAGTAGCAATAGGAGGGTTATCTTGTTGATGAAAAGACATATTTTATTGTATGTCTGCACACATCAAAGCATAAAAATTTCACCAAGACGAGAACTTTCTGTGTAAAGGTGATTGCCTGCAGCCAGTTTTATGCTGTGCTGTATAAAGATGACAGGTATTCAGGCGTGAACTGATGAAGTAGAAAGTTTTTTGACTCCCATCTCCCCAGCTATACCATACAATGCTAATTTTTTGCTCTGAGACTCGCAGCTACAAAGCCCTTTTGTGAATATCACTTGCGGTGGTGCTGCCCTGCCCTGCCCTGCCCAAAGAGCAAGAGCTCTGCAGGAGACGAGGATGCTCTTTGGGGGCCTGAACCAGATCAGTGAGTCTGCATACACGAAAATTGCTATAATTTGTCAAGCTTAAGAAAAAATAAGTGTTTGGGGATATATATCTTTGAAGACTCTTTTAGCCAAATGTCTGATATTGGGCAGACTCACCCTACCCCCAGCATACTGAACAATGCATACCAAATTTCAGCACTGAGTTCAAGCCCCTGAAACAGCTGACCTTTAAAGCAAAAATGCTTTGCAATCCCTGACCAGTCGAAGCTGCCGCAACTGAATCGGAGAGACATGCTGGGAAAACTGAACATGAGCGTTTCTCATTGCTATGAGAAGAACGATATGATCTCAACCTGATATTTTTCATTCTTTTTTTTCTGCTGGATGTTTACTGAAGTTCTGTCCTTCCTAGCTGATGCTTTAAACACGGGATTATGCTGCCTAGAGGTTTTTTTTTTCCCTGATATGAAGAGTATGGCAAATAGTCTAGTCTTTATTCCTTCAGTTTATCCCTGCTTCCTATCCCAGGAGCACTGGAACTGTGAAACTGCCAGCAGCTACCTAGAGTTGGACAAATATAGGTATGACAGTAACTGCAAGAAAGAAAGGAGACTAGGCTGTTACAGGAAAATGCTACCGTTACAGTAAGCTTGTGAGCCTATAGTGAATTATATTATGCAACCAGAGCTCTACAGCTTTATTTCCTGGTCACATGAGCTTGAAGCCACAGTACGATAATTCAAAACACTGGTTAGAGGCAAGAAGTGTAAGAAAGAATCGTCTGAGGAAATATAATATTTTAGACTAAACTGTTAAATGAGATAAAGAAAGTAGTAGCTTCCTAAAAGAAAAAGAAAACACCTAGAAAAAAACGAGAAGCAGAAAGTTTCTCATCCATTGGAGAAATAAACAAAAGAAGACTTAATTTTTTAGGCTTGAGAAAAATAAATAAAGATTTTGGAAGTCTGTCTAAAAAAAGCTCTTTTAGAGCTTATGATTTAATGTATAAGTTCTTTTGGGCAGAGATTGTAAGTTTTTGTTGTTTGTCCAGAACTTATTGCTGCAGGGTAGAGCTGCATAAGCTCTGCATAAGCAGAGCTTGTTGGTGAAAAGTAAATAAGAAACGGCATCAGGAGATAGTAAGAATTGTAACCAACAGCCCAATGGTACATCAGTCTGTTTTCTCACATTTCACATTCCCAGCACTTTAGTGTATGCAGGGCTTAAACTGGTTTGGACTTCATGCTCTCTTTCGGGCTGGGTAATGGTAAGGCAGTGGTTACGCCAACGCAAAATCCATGACAAGAGGGGATTGTACACCTGGTTAGTAGATGGCTGCAATATCAGAAGCTTGATGGAAAAGACAAGCAGCATAGGTAAAGTAGAAATGGCTAGCTCCTAATAGAAATAAATCCGGGTGAGTTATATTTACGGGTTCCCCAGACACCATTCTTTCCAAATCCGGCAAAGCCACTGTGAATGAGTCACCTTATTCCAATGCTCAGGATTACGCTAACCCAAAGACCTCTTGAACTATTGTATTCATAATGCTTAATGATTCTCTTCTCATTTTACCTACATACAAGTGGAAAGTACCAGAGAAATGATCCTGTTCAGCCTCCTCTGCGGTGTATTGGAAAAAGCACACGTCTGTTTTTAGAAGTGGTCTCAGCCAGTTTGAAGCAGAGGGATGTTTTTTCAACAGCTAGAGCTGTTGTTAACAATTGCCTCGTTCCTCTCAGGTATTTTGTTTTAAGAAGCTTAAAAACTGGGGTTTTGACTGAAAAGGTTTTGGCGGGGGGGGGGGGGATGTTCAGGTTTTCAGTAGCTTGATTCTGGCTCAGTGAGTTATGTGGGGATTTAATTTTCCTCTGGGTTCCTTAGAAACCTTCTATAAATGGTTTAAACTTACCAGGCTGGTTTCTTTAGTCTGCCTGGTTCCTCGGTGTGTGCTCTCCATAAAGGCTGCCTTGGGTTTTTATCACCTCATCATTGCTCCTGGTTCACTGGTAACAACTGACGATAACGGAAATCTCCATGTAGGCTGAAGTCCCCCTGCGCACAGTGCCCTGTGATACAAACTGTTCAGGTTTTTTTCTTCCATAGTGGCTGTTGTTAAAAAAAAAAAAAAAACCAGATTCAAGACAAAATGCTTAACCTTGCCCTTGTTATCATCCCCACAGGGTATTTCCAGGGAGGGTGCTTTCACCGATTCCAGGCTAGCTTTATACTTTTTTGCCCCATATTGGGACAGAACTTTGTTTTCAGTTTGAAAAAGCACTTCTAGTCCTATTAATATGAACATAGCTGTGGTAACTGGTGCAGCTGCAGGAGGTAGCTGTGAACCAGCCAGCTCCATAACTATTTGCTAGAAGCGTTGCCTTTGCGGTCCAGAACTCACTGCAATCTGCAGTGTCATGAGTGAAGCTGGGGCAAATACCTGGACATTTATCTCGAGCTGAGATCTGGCCACAAACAGCTGCTATCAGTACTCCCAAGATAACGCAAGTCTAGAAGCTGTGCCTGTATAAGGCAACCCAGTACATTTTGACTGCTGGCAAAAACGGCAGTAATCCCAAGGATTTCCCCAGCGTGGAGCCCGAATCTCTGATTTATCAGCTAATGGCTTTCAGTCTCCAAGGTTATCATTCTGATAACTCTCCTGAGGGCTAGGATTTATACCTTCAGCAAGCAATTAGGTAGAAGGGCATGTCTAGCTGTACTCTTGATGGCAGTATTTTTTTTCTTTAAACCGATGTGTTTCTTCCCTGACGCCCTTCCCGTTCTCAGAAATCACTGGATTCATGCCACTACATCCATCATTTCAAAATTCAATTATATGTTTCATTTCAGGCAGCACTCAGGATCACAGAGAAATTTGCCATTTTTACAGAATATATAAGCAATTACAAGACAGCTTCCCACTGCTATCTGGGAAGAGCAAGTGTCCAAGAAAAATAGAGCAAGAATAGTACAGCTTGATCTTTGTTAGCTCGTATCTTAGAATAGTCACGTAGTTGATGTGCAGCATGCATCTGCACCTAAATAATGATGAGACCCATCAAACTGAGGTCCTTTCTTCCTCTAGAGTCATACGCTAACTGTCCTGGAACAGATACTGTTATTAAGCAGAATTACAAAATAATTATTTAAGGAAGACAAGCAAGTGGAGGGGCAACATCTGTGCATCACGTGCTAAATGTAGTGTGGGGAGAAAAGGACCTAGCAATTCAGAGAAAATATAAGATGGTAAAAATAGTGAATCTCATCCCACTCTTGATTGGAATCCACTGTGTTTTTTGCTTGGATAAATAAATGCAAAGGGGAAAGGGGAAAGAAGAACTGTTCAGCTTATTTCTCTGTGGCCTTTAGCAGTAAACCTTATCTTCATGAGTGCTGACAGAGTGCTGAGAAGGATTGCAGCCCTGAACCCCACCTGCCATGGAACAGGCATGAAGGAATGGGCTTTCTGGGCTCCGTTTTGATGCCTAATGCTCAGTTCTGAAGCTGCAAACTTTCAGCACCCCTATTTTCTGCCTGTTGCACAGCCACTTGTGGAAAGAGCATTTGTTGGGAACAAAAAAACCCTCTAACTCATTGGGATCTCTTGCATGGGTGACACTGGTGTGGGGAAACAGATCTCTCAAACAGGAGGGCCGGTCACTGTCTGGACGGTGGTGGGAGCCCCCACTGCAAGGGTGCTTGCAACAGCATCTTCAGCTGGATCGGGTGAAACTCTCCAGGTTGCTGTTCTGCTGCATGCTTATATCCAGCTGGGCTGTGGTCCTATGGGACCGCTTTGGCAAACGCATGAGCTGTTTCTATTGATTATCTTAAACTGTGAACTAAGCATCTCCTGACTATATTAGCTATGTATAAAAGACTGTCCTATGCAAGCATCTGTCGGAACAGTTTCTACTGAACATTTGTAATTCCCTGTGCACGGTTTGGTCAGTTCTGCAGGCAGAAGGGCTCGGGGCAGCTTCTGGGACTGCCAGGTTCTCCACCTGGGCTGTTACTCTGCATGCTGAACATGCAACTAGTGCCTATCAGCTGGCTTCTGTGCAGCAGGCACTGCTCGGGGGATTTCTGGGCCTTCCTAGACTTCCCCCTGGAGATGTCCCACAGCAATGAGTGGAATGCTCAGGGGTGACTCCCTGTCCCAGGTCAGCCCAGACAATGTGTGGAGATCTGGGGAGATCCTGGACCGCCCCAGGAGCTGTTAGCTGAAGTGTGGTGAGCGTAGGCACAGGCACTGCCCTGATACACAGCTACACCTTGGTTGTAGCTATGGGACAAGCATGAATTTCATGTTATAGTTTATTTTATAATTTAAATTTCACAGATCTTGCCACAAGCCTTTCATGGAGTGTTGCTGTGACAGCATTCATAGTACCACTGAGATTTAGTTTTGTTTGCATTTTTTCTAAAATGGTCTCTTCTCTGAGTAGCTCTGTAGCTGACTGTCTAAGATTATTCATATGGGCCTCAATTTCTTCAGCAAAGCAGTGAACTAAGTGTTATAATTTGCATCAATAGGAACAAAATTGCTCATCTCAGTGCTGTGTGCCTTTAAAGGCCCTCTGAGCTCCCACCCTGCTGAAACACATCTCCCACAGAGTAACTCAGAATGGTTTGCAACCATTCTCCATGCTCCTTGTCCTGTTTAAGAGCAGGATGTGGCTGCTAAGGATTTGGCTGGTCTGTGAAGGCGTTTGAGGCTTAGGTCAGCATGGTCCAACCAGCTGCCTTGACCACAGGCAGAGCTGGCCCACTGCCCTTCTCCTGGAGGAGACAAGAAACAGCTGCTTGAGCGGCAAATGGGGCTGCTGAAGGCTTCCTCCTGCACCAGCCCAGATGCCAGGCAGCCGGAGTGACGGCTTCAGACTAGCATGGGAGCACCCGGGCAGCACTGCCAGCCCCATGGCACGTAGGTGGCAGATGCCAGGCTGGCGCAGAGGCACAAGAGTCTGCTGGTTAAGGCTGTGGTTAAAACATGAAACTTTGGTGAAATGGAGGCTTGGGGCATCTATCTACTGAGCTACAAGGCACTCCAGTTGTCAGCCTCTGAACTGGCACTGTAAGCCTGGCACTCTCTCTCTCTCTATGTATAACGTTACAGACACAGAGAAGACATTCTGCTGTGGAGCGTTTCTAGCTGTGTGCATGGCTAAGAATTAGTGCAAGGAACGGATTAGTAGCAAGCGCTGTCTGAACATTTGTTTGTCCTCAGATATTTTAGCAAAATAAAAGGGATTGCATTCAAACAGCAGGGAAAAGTTGACTTTAAAATGAGGAGATGTGTGTGGTTTAAATATTCCATAGTGATGTCATGGCAGGAAGTTAAGTCCTGGGTTTTTTTTCCCCGTTTAAACTTAATGGAAAGGGTAAGACAATATTTCAGCTGTACAGCTACTGCTATGCCTCTAAGTGGTGTGCTGCACGGAGCAGCTGGGTCTCTGCATGTGCTGTAATACACAGCATACATCCCCACGCACCCTTGGTGCAGAAGTCACAGTTCCCCTGTGGTTATGAGGAATCACGCTGCCATGATCCCATTGCCAAATACGGTCCACAAAAGTCAAAGTGTACACATAAAAACACCCACTAACTAATCCTTGCAAAATCCAGTAAGGTAAAACTTATGTACTCTTATCTGTGTTCTACAAGGGGATGAGCCAAAAAAGAGAGAACACATCAGTGACTACCTATAAGATAGTCTTAAAGCCCCAGATCTATGAATTGCTACTTCCAGTGCTTCCCTGGATGTCGTGGTATTTTCTCACGGAGGTAACCAGCCTCATACACACTAAGGGCAAACCAAATTTCTGTGCTAAATATCCCAAACCGCATACTGGATCAGGTTAGGTATTGATGGCAAAATGAAAGATGATTCCAGAGCATAATATATTGCAGGAATCACACTCAGTCTGATCACAGAAACTGTTTTAAAACTGGATTTAAACCCAGAGCAAGTGCTCAAACGCCCTGCAGTGAGACAGGCTGCCAAGGCTGTCCCTCTCCCCACCTCCCTGTGTGCCGAACAGAGGCTGCGTGTGTTACTTAGCTGAGGGCAAGCACTGCGTGGGATCTGACACAGCAGCAATGATGAGAAGCAGGGAGGGAGAGGAAAGAGGTATTACTATTCCTACTTACACCTACTTTTGACTCTGCACGTTTGTAGGGGCCTTTAAGCTTTTTATAGCTGGCCCAAGTACAGCGAGAACAAATCAAGCAAGCAGCTGGACAAAGTCTTGGTATTTCTGATCTATGCCGGCATGGGAGCATCCAAGCTTGCATCCAAGTGTGCCTTGGTATCCAGCAAAGCTTTCAGGAAAGACTTGACACTTTCTTTTTCATGTCTGAGTGGTGCAAGTAGCAGCAACCCTGGATATTGGTTTGTTAGTAGATAACATTACTGAAAGGAAATGTTTTGATTATATTAAATAGCTGTCAGCCTCAGATGTTGTTCGACAGTTTGAACTGTTGATCTTTTACATGGATTTTTTCCTGAAAGAAAATATTTAGTTAACACTCACCATTAAATCAATGAAAAAAATGCACTTTCCTGACATACATTCTCTTTGATCCTTACTAATTTGCAAGCATCTCTGTCCATACTTGTCTTTATCATAGAATCATAGAATAGTTTGGGTTGGAAAGGACCTTTAAAGGTCATCTAGTCCAACCCCCTGTCATAGTCAGGGACATCATCTTCGTAGTCATTGTGAGAAAATGCCATTTTCACATTTTTTCTGGCTTATACTTGTTTATATTTTGTTCTGATATGGTCAGCTTCTAGTATTACATGTGGTTTAAATAGAAAAGACATAGTGGTAAAACAAAATTTCTATGATTATTTTGTGGGTTACCCTTAAATTGACCGATACAGCTTCAGAAGTACAAAGCAATTAGTGGGAAAGGGAGAAAGGGCTGAGATGCCTGGAAGGGACATGCGGTCAACCCATTTTCCAGACCTCCTCTCAGAAGATCACCCATGGTGTTTGAAACTTGCTGGCTCACCTGGGTGACCTGCTGGTGGGGATGACCGTACAGAAAACATCTGCTTCCTTAGACCCTTGTCTTGTGAGGACTCAGCATATGCTTCGCTTTCTGAATATAACTAGCCCTGCAGCGTTTGGTAGGACTGTGTACATGAACACAGTTAAGTACGGACAGGAATGTGGCCTTCAGCCTTAATTTGTCCAAAAGCATAGATGGAAAAACAGGTCCATTTTTTTCTTCTTATGAATCTATAGGAATTATCATGTCATAGTGTGCTTCGTCACCTCACGGTATATGGGGATCCACACAATTTTAACCAGGCACATAGAATACATAAACAAAAAATGGAAGGTAGTACAACAGCTTTAGAAGAGCCCCTTGGGGCTGGGTACGTGTCCTGAGTCCTGTCTGTGTCAGTTCGGGAGCCACTGAGAGGTAACTGAAAGGGTCTTCTCACATGGCAATCTGCACAGGTGCAATACTGGCCTTTCCAATGTCAGTTCAAGCTTCCGCTTCAGTGTCAACATGGCCACGATTTAGCCTTAATTATTTCTAGTATTTTGGATAGACACTGCTTATTCTTTTGCAAAAAAAAAAAAATCAGATTTCCCATGGATTCCTTCAGGAAGACTATTACTATGGTTCTCACCATGCCCTACGCGCTCCTCTCAAAATGGCATGCTGCCCAAAGTGTTGCTTCCTAAGCAGAGAGACTGCAGGCACATTTGCCTGGCTGGGCGAAATACAGCCCCACCCTCATGTTCCCCGTCGGGCTTTTCTCTGCCACCCTCTTTTTTTAGAGATTCAGACATCTTTTGCTGGTTTTCACTGCCATGGCTGATTTACAGGTGATGAGTACTGAGGAACTCTTGTTTTGGGTTTGTTACAGCGTCACAGAAACGTGTGCTGGCTGCTCTTGAAAGATCTGGTGGCCGGATGGGATCCACCCGAGAGTACTGAGGGAGCTGGCGGAGATGCTCGCCAAGCTGCTCTCCATCATTTATCAGCAGTCCTGGTTGACGGGGGAGGTCCCGGACGACTGGAGGCTTGCCAATGTGACGCCCATCCACAAGAAGGGCCGGAAGGAGGATCCGGGGAACTACAGGCCTGTCAGCCTGACCTCGGTGCCGGGGAAGATTATGGAGCGGCTCATCTTGAGGGCGCTCACAAGGCATGAGCGGGACAACCAGGGGATCAGGCCCAGCCAGCATGGGTTCATGAGAGGCAGGTCCTGCTTGACCAACCTGATCTCCTTCTATGACCAGGTGACCCGCCTAGTGGATGAGGGAAAGGCTGTGGATGTGGTCTACCTGGACTTCAGTAAGGCCTTTGACACCGTCTCCTACAGCATTCTCCTAGAGAAGCTGGCGGCTCACGGCTTCGACAGGTGTACTCTGCGCTGGGTCAAAAACTGGCTGGACGGCCGGGCCCAGAGAGTTGTGGTGAATGGAGTCAAATCCAGTTGGCGGCCGGTCACGAGCGGTGTTCCCCAGGGCTCAGTACTGGGGCCGGTCTTGTTCAATATCTTTATCGATGATCTGGATGAGGGCATTGAGTGCACCCTCAGTAAGTTTGCAGACGACACCAAGTTGGGCGGTAGTGTTGATCTGCTCGAGGGTAGGAAGGCTCTGCAGAGGGACCTGGACAGGCTGGATCGATGGGCCCAGGCCAACTGTATGAGGTTCAACAAGGCCAAGTGCTGGGTCCTGCACTTCGGCCACAACAACCCCATGCAGCGCTACAGGCTTGGGGAAGAGGGGCTGGAAAGCTGCCTGTCGGAAAAGGACCTGGGGGTGCTGGTCAACAGCCGGCTGAACATGAGCCGGCAGTGTGCCCAGGCGGCCAAGAAGGCCAATGGCATCCTGGCCTGTATCAGAAATAGTGTGGCCAGCAGGAGTAGGGAAGTGATCGTGCCCCTGTACTCGGCACTGGTGAGGCCACACCTCCAATACTGTGTTCAGTTTTGGGCCCCTCACTACAAGAAGGACGTTGAGGTGCTGGAGCGTGTCCAGAGAAGGGCAACGAGGCTGGTGAGGGGTCTGGAGAACAAGTCTGATGAGGAGCGGCTGAGGGAAGTGGGGTTGTTTAGCCTGGAGAAAAGGAGGCTGAGGGGAGACCTCATCGCTCTCTACAACTACCTGACAGGAGGTTGTAGCGAGGTGGGGGTCGGTCTCTTCTCCCAAGTAACTAGTGATAGGACAAGAGGAAATGGCCTCAAGTTGCACCAGGGGAGGTTTAGATTGGATGTAAGGAAAAATTTCTTTACTGAAAGAGTGGTGAAACATTGGAACAGGCTGCCCAGGGAAGTGGTGGAGTCCCCATCCCTGGAAGTGTTTAAAAGACGAGTAGATGAGGCACTTAGGGACATGGTTTAGTGGGCATAGTGGTGTTGGGTCGACGGTTGGACTCGATGATCTTAGAGGTCTTTTCCAACCTCAATGATTCAATGATTCTATGATTCTAAGGCTGCCTGCTTTCAAACCCCCCACAAACCCTGGCATGGACCAGCTCTCTCCAAAGAGTCACCTTCAAGATCCAGAGTCTTGGACTTGGCTGTGGAGCCTCCTGTCAACATCTGGTCCAAGAGAGGAGGGGAGGTAGGACTGGAAGGGTATGTTTCCTGAGCCTGTGCTCTCTCACAGATCCCACAGCTGCTGATGCTGATGGTAGTGCCCAGAAGTGTGAATTTGGGCAAACCACTGAGGAATGCTAAAATTTTGATGCTCCTAGAGGCATTATTTTGAGGTCTTAAAGTCCTGTCTGCTTACGTCAGAACTGGTATCCACATTCAACACGTGAGTATATTCTGTTTATTAACTGTTATGTATTAGCTTCAACAAGTGGGATATGGTTTTCTTCATACAGTCTTACTTCACCTACAAACACTTCTGCTTCTAATAGACACGGGGAATATGATGAAAGAGAATAGTTTATGCCATTCCAGAGAAGATTAGACACGTTTTTATTTGCTAATGCATTCCACTTCCAACATATTTACTGCTGTAACATCTGGACAAAAACAGATGTTTGGTAACCAATGAAGTAACTTTTATCAAGTTACAGTGTCTGGAGGGGATTGCTATTGCATTACTATGTGTTAGTCCCACACGGTGTGACTATATATCCAGTTAGTTAGAGTCCCAGGTTTATGTATTCGATGAAGAGATTAAAATGGAATTTTTAGTTGGAAAACAACAGAATAGAAAGGCTTCAGAGGAGAGAGTTTCTTCTCTAAATTAGATTTTATTTATTTTTTTTATCATGTGAGGCAATGAACTGTTTTGTTTGCATTAGTTAAGAAAATGTTTTAATCACTCAGCTGTTCCTAATCAAATCATACAGCTAATTGTTTGAAAATGTTTGATAACCAAAACCTTTTGTAAATGCCAGCACTTTTGTACACCTCAGCAGAAATGAACCTCTGCTGAAAATTTGTACCAGAAGTATTCTTTCCCGTGATGATTTTTCTCATGCAACAACTTTGTCCCTAGGCTAGCTATCACGTATCAATAATTAGTACCAAATAGCTGGTGGTCAAAGAGAACTGTTAGAAAGCATTATGTAGGCTGTAATTTGATTAACAATAGCAAATTCTTTTTTGTAAATCATCTGGAATTAACACAATGAACAATCTAGGAATTACAACTCAAATCTGGAAATGCCTAACATTTCTGGAAACTTATGTTTCCAGAAACAACCAATGGTTCCTGTATTACTCATTGTGCTGATTCCCAGATGACTCGCAGCCCAAAAAAAAGAAAAGAGAAAAGGCTACTGTCTGCAAGTAATTTGCAAGTAAGCCAAGTGCAAGCAAGCCAGCTACAATATAGAGCAAAATACTTCCAAGATTCATCTTTGACTCTGCCCTGTGGAAGGTATGGGTAAAGTCCCCATCACTTTCAGCAAGAGTTAGAGAAAACTTGTTTAGAAAATGCAGTCCTCCATGTCTTTTTCTGAGTATCTTAGTTACTAAGGTAGTTATTTTCTCCGTTTATGCTGAAGCAGCTTTGGACTCCCTTTTTGTCACTGCAGCAGAAGCAACACCAGCAAATGTCCAGAAACCCTTCTCAGAGGTGTGCTCACATTTTTGACACTGAATTAAGACTAAACCGATCCCTTTCAGAAAAAAAAAGGAGGGGAAATAATACTGATAAATGGAATAAGACAAACAAAAGTTTTTATAATGTGCAAATAATACAATTTAAATTATTGCCACAGAATTAGTGGTCCTAGCTACAATTTATAATTTGCAAGTCTTCCCAAAAGCTGTAGTATAATGCTCGTTGCTCACTTTAACACTTTTGAAAATCCTGTGCATACATTTTCAGGAATGCGAGAAACCACCACAAAACAAGCTTGAGTTTGCAGCCCATAGTTAGACATGATCCCAGCTGGACTACTTCAAAAGAAAGGTAGGTTAGTTTTAATAATGTCTGAGTATGTTTTGGTTAGTGCATCCACCTCGGCAACTCCTTGTTAGTCCAAATTACTCAGTTTTACAAGAAATCAAAAGATTAACAAACTACCATCCATGATTATTCAGAGTAATGTTAGAGAGCTTGGCCTGATAGTTTGTAGGTTGGATCGGTGCAACTGTATAATGTTTTTTTAAAAATCAGCAACAGGAGAAAATGAGCAAAATGTAGTTCTTTGAAGATAAGTACATAAAAACATATAAGTACGTTTAATGGCAATGCCTCTTACTTGCAGCGTGAGTGGCAAATCCTCAGAACTGTGCCTGGACGGCAGCCTGACCCAGCAGCCCCTCTGAAAGCGCAGTTTCTTGGGGCAGCAAAGGTCAAGCACATCTCCAAATTGTACTCTGCACAAGGTGCTTTGGGAGGTAAGTGTGAGGATAAGTAGAAAATGGGAGAACCTGTATGGTTTCATTACCCAAAGAAATCTTTGCTGCTATTCCCAGCATTTTTATTTGTGGTAAACTACTCCGTCATCAAATTTACATGCAAATGATTCCAGTGCAACAAGAGGTTAAGAAAACACGGGGTATGTCACCCCTTGCCATCCTTCTGTGTGCAGACTTTCTACAAAAAGGCAGGGATTTTGAAGTCCAATGCCATATCACTCCATAACCTGCAAAACGTATTATAAGGCAACAGACTAAGTAGTGATTTAGCAGGTTTGAAACCAAGGGTGAAATCCCACCTCCCACCAAAGGTGTGGCACAGTGCCAGGGGCCAGCTTTTGCCTGGAGGTTATTGGTGGTATATCGCACTGTACAACAGGGGAGCCAGAAAGGGGAATATTCGTTGCCTTTTTTTTCAAAGCAATATTTGTGTCCCTGAATATGTCTGCCTCAAGCTGTTTGGAAAAGGGGGTGAAAGAAGCCACACGCTCCCGCTATTCCTTTCTGGTCAGCCATTGTTGCTGCTGCCTGCGTAACTAAGTTTCCAGCATTAAATCTGCAGGTTCTTCCTTGGGAGAAGAGCGGGAGGGGAAGGAGAAACAACTCAGTAGTTGTAGACAGGCTCCCTCTGCTCTGAAGGCTGCTGGCACCAGATAAACAGCACACGTTGCAGCCGTTTAACCCATGGAGGTGTTCTGCCTGTGGGTTACTCTTGTAGGGAGGATGGGTTGTCCAGCCCTGCCTTCCAGACACTTCTTGGTTTTGAATGTACCCTCTTAATTTTAATTTCAAACAGTTGTCACAGCATTGCTTTGGTTTGGTTGAACCATCTTAGGGCTCCGAATAGGAAAGTGTTTTAAATGCCTCCGAAGCTGCCTACTGTGAAACAGAAGCGTTTATTCTGTTAGCAGAGGGAAGCTGCTCTTCTTTGCGCTTCTGTGTGTTTGGGCACTGAGATCCTTCAGCAAATTTATGCTCAGGCATCGCTGTCTAACCCTGGAGGAAATCCTCCCAAGTCTGCCCCGGCACTACAGCGCTGCTGTCTCAGGCTTTCCAGCACCCCGGCGAGACGGTCCCTAGGGAAGAGGAAGTTTATCAGCTGGCACAGGCTCTGGGAGCATAAACCCCAGTGGGATTAAACCACCAGAACGGACCGATTTGTGAGACCAGACGTGGTGTTCAGAGGCTTTGAATGCCAGCAGCAGGGCCGGGGCTTTCTCATCCAAGGCAACCAAGCCGGAAGAGCCATAATATTTCCTAAGCCTAAACTAGCCCCCAAACTTTATTCAGTCCAGCTTCTTTCCATTAAAGCCAATTGTACATCTTTGCTTCTTGACCGTAAACGTGGAAACAGGCGGGTAGTGTTCCTGCAGCTCTGCAGAGCACCCCGTGCCCTCTGGTTCAAAGTCAGTCGTAGCAAACGACTGCGCTGGGGCTCCAGGTCGAGCTGCGGAGGCACGTTTTACCAGTGCCCATCGCATCCTCTGCAGAAGGGCCCGCAGAGCCACAAGCGAGTCATCTCGAATGCTGGTTCCTAAGCCATGCCATTCTGAATAAAAGTCGTAAATTGTAGTAGGAGGTATAAACTCCCTATCGATATTCTGCACCAACCTCAGGCATGGGAGAATAACGCAGTGTTAGGGCTGCTGAATGAGTGCTCTGTGTGCACCGAGTCATTAAAAACCCGGGGAACAGTCAACCATGACTGCACAAAAATAAATATAGAGCTGACTGTAAATAGTACCCCTTCACCTGCTTCTTCAAGTAGAATTTTATAAGAATGTTTGTTAAAGGGAATGATTTTTAACAGGGAGATTTTGGTATATTTCAGTTGAAACCATATGCTTGGTCTTATGCTGCTCAAATACAAAGTCAGTCTAGTTTTAAATTTAATACACCGTTAAAAACACCTAAATAAAAATCCAAGTGAACGTGTTAGGATATAGAAAGGACATTTTCCAACTCCTAAAAAACTGATCTGGGAATACAAGTGAGTTTTACTATAGAAGCATGTTTTGTTTTATTCTTTATTTGCTACGTTGGGATAGGTATGAGTGAGACATTAAATCAGTTAAATCCTAGGAATTTTTTTTTGTCATTTTCCATCTTCTCTCACTTTTATCTGCACAAAGGATACTATTATAAATATTTCAGTTTTATCTGAGGCAGAGAATAGAAAGGTTAAACTGTTGTGGAGACATATTTAATAAAACTACATGCAGTTGGTTAGCCTGAACATGTAGGCTCCCACTCTAAATTCATGAGCAGGGTCTTTAAAGGATTGGTGAGAAGAGGAAATTTGATGACTAATCGGTATAAAATGTGTCAGGATCTAGCTTTTATTCAGGAATTCATCCCTGATCTTAATACATAAGATTGTGTGTGTAAGTCAGAAAATGCCATCCTTATAAAGGTGGCAAAACTGGAAATTTTATAGGGTAAAATCTGCTTAATTTTTTGGGGAACCAACCTAGAGAATAGGCCTGGTGAAATTCGCTTTCAGAAAATTTAGATGTTTTCAAGACCCTGCCTCAAATGAATACATTAGATCACAGGACTGCAAATCCTAAGCAACTGTATCAATGGATTAATCCCATTGGAAATGACATCAGCATTTCCCCACCAGACTCTCTTAGATTTCTTCCAAGGCTTTTATTCAAATTCTTTTCCAACCCTGCCTGAGCAGAACATGTCAGGTTTTAAGCTTTTTCTATTTTGTAAGAGAGGGAGAGAAGGAAAGAGAAGTAAAGTTGTGGGGTTTTTTTAAATCCTAAAATAAATCTTATCTTACTCCTAACAGGTTAGAGGCAAGGAGAATGTGTTATCGTGAATAATTAGCGAACTATGTTGCTGTAACATCTGCAAAGTATATGTTTTCACATACAGCTTTTTCACGTTCACGTAGAGCATTAAACATAACGCAGAAAGGACTGAAAATCAAATCAACATTTTAACAGCACGATACGCTGTCTCTGTAACAAACCACATTTACAGTAATGGGAAAACTTCTCCGGGTGCTGGCCAATGATGATGCTTTTTAAAGTGTTTTCATTTCCACCGAGGAAGTGTTATTATTTCCACTTCAGGAACCTTGCTGAAGAAATACTAGCGATATCCCTTCTGGGGTTCGAGGTTTTTCATCAACAGACAGAAACTGCGCTAGTATAATACCAGCAAATATTCATCCCTCTTCATCTCTCTTTTAACCTCTTCCCTTCTTAGGAAGCATCCAGATGCATCGCTTCTCTTTTCAAAAATGACCTGAGCACATCCTCAATTTTCTGCTTTAAGCAAATTATATTTACATAAGGTAAACCAGCACCCACTACAGAGAGGGGCTGTGGTAAAATCTCTTTCTGTATTTTTCTGCCAAGGTTGAGCTCATTTTGGTGTTGGCTAAAGTTGAAGTAGATTCAGTACTAATTGCATATTCTTCTGAGACAGCCAGCCTGACAGACTCTTTCTATTAGCTGTATTCACATTAAGCCTCATACCCAATACTTCCTATAGCTACTCATGTTTTTTGAATTTGGTTTTCTGTATTGCTTACCCAAGAAGGGCCAGTGCTAAAGGACTCAGAGGACTCTATGCCCAGACACAGTTGTGGTTTCAGCCTGAAATCTGTCAAGAAGAAAAAGTTTATCAGAACCCACCAGCTTTAAACAGAAGTTAACAACAAAGTTGTTTTCTCTACAAATTTGTATTTGAGAAATCTCTTGTTCTTGAATTAAACTCACCTTTCTGAGAAATTCAAAATTTCAGTGTAATCGCAGATAAGCATACTGGTCCTGGAACATTCAGTACGGTTTGTGCTTCAGCATATCCATTCCTAATTTCTGTTGTATTCCAAAGTTATACTGAATGAATATTAAGTGCTTTATAAAAGTTTCACTCGACAAACCTTTTTTTATTGTGCAGAATTTCTGGTATATTCTTATGGCGATTTCCCTACAGAAAAATGGCATTATTCTTTCATGGGCTATTTCATGCCCACCTAACTTGATGTCATTTGAGCATTTAGTGCTACACCCTACAATTAGAAATTACACACACATACTTGCTAGTTTCATGTTTAAACAAGGTATCTTTATGTAAAGCTATAGAACAGTTCACAGCAGGAAAACAGAAGCCAGTAGTCAGAAAACAACATTTATACCCTAAAGCCTGTGGGGCCTTTAGGACCATATAACATGTATCTGTTCTCCAAATTAATGGCCATTTACATCTGAAACATTCTGATGCTGCAAAGTTTACAGCCGCCATCATCTGCAGCAGAAATAGCAAGCACGTGTGAGCCAAGAGCCAAAGATGAAGCACTGCTTGCCGAGGAAGATTATGCAAGCGTCACCTGAAATCCAGTGCCGAGCTGCGTATTTGCCATCAGTTTATAGGCAATTTCTGGACTGGAGGCTGATTTTGGTGCTGTTGCATAAGAGGTTAGGCGGAGTAAATTCTGCAGTTCTTTATAGTACTATAAACCTAATGCTCTTGAATGGAAAAACAATGGCTTTACCACAGCAGAGTATATCATGCCAAGTATTTGTAAAAAGACAGTATCACTATGCTGCTTTATTTTTGTTTCCAGTACTATTTCCTCGTTTTATGCAAAAGGAATTTTTAAATGCTTGAGCAGGCACAGAGGGTAAAATACTGTCATGCTGAAATCAATGGGCCTTTTGACAATGCCAGGATTTCAATGAGAGCCTTCACGGGAGCATGCCACAAGGAGCAGCTGTTTCTTGGATGCATCCCAAAAGCTCCCCAGATATCTGATCTCATTCAACTACCCCTATGGGTTCCCAGCAGAAAATGCGACGTTCAGCAGAAAACGGCTTGCTCTCCTCCCTGGTTCTCTCCACCCCACGTTTCTGGTATTCCTGAGAAATTCCCTTCTGTCCTCCTTTGGTTTTATCGCCCTCTGTGCCTTCCAGATAATGCCAGAAATTACTTTTGAAAACTCTGCGTTGACACTGATTTTTATGTTGTTATTTCAGCCATTGCTGTGGTGTTTGAGCTGCCGTTAACTGTGATGAAAATGTCTGGCCCTTGAACCCAGGTCTTGATGGATAAAGGTAATTGTTACTTTCAGTGTGTGTCTTTCAAAAAAGAAAAAAATCTGATTTTCATTTGTATGCACAAAGTTTTATGAACAGTTTAAGGGTATTCATATTAGATTATCTCACTGCAGTCTTAAGACTTTTGTCTTTTAGATGTGATTTTGGAATTAATAATGGCTACTTATGCACAGTATTGTTCTGTCAGTGTGAGCCTACATCTTCTCCATTGTTTGATGCTTTTCAGCTAGAACTTAGGATTCTGTTGCGTTGTAATCCTGAACCGTAATAGGTATTGCCTTGGATCAGGCTGTTGTGCATCTTTCAGCAAGTTCCAGCTTTACCAAAGCTTTGCCCACTGAGTCACCAAGGCTGCAGATCCCATATCGCAGACTTCCTTCAGAAGCAGACATTCCAAGTGGGTTAATTGGGGAGAGACTATTTTAACGTAAAATTTAAATAAAACTTGGATAATGCATGTTGGATTGAAAGCAGCAGCGGCCGGGAGTCAGCAGCTGCAGCAAGGAGCAACAGACACCTCTTAGTCTCTTAATATATGAAGAGACGGAGAAAAAGTATTTACTAAGGCTGAATTTTTTACCCACTGTGGCACTGGTGAAAGCATGACCATGCTGACAAAGCTATAGCTGAGTGATTTACAAGCAGGGTACTTCTATGAAGAGACCTCAAAAGTGGAGTCCACCACAACCCAAGTATCGGCCAAACCAGTCAACTGGCAGTAACACCAGCCGGGGTGGAAACTTATGTAGATAAAGTACTATGGCTGGCAAAGAATTGGGAACCAAATAAAATATTAGGTGAAAGAAGAGTGTCCTGGGAATAAAATTGTTTGAAAGAGCCCCAGTTGGCAAACACAGACCAAGGACAAATGCCAAGCAGGCTCAGTTGAATAAGCTTTAAACCTTTTATAGAAACCTGAAGCACAAAAGCTTAGCCTAATCCAACCTATTTATATGAGTGTTTTCTGAACCTAATTACAAATTTAAAATGTTTCCAAATGTGTGGAATGTTTCTGTTTGGATAGCTTGTCTGGCCTGGGTTTTCAGCAGTGCAAAAGAAGTTGCCTGGACTCTGCAAACATTGCTCACCTTGAGGTGTATGTGTGCGTGGTCTTAACTGATTCCGAGGCTTGGAAAGTCTACTTAAAGCAATTCAATAAGTGAAGGGTTCAGCTATTACCCTTGCTGTCTCTGGGTTAGATTTTTCTTGGTTGGCTGACTGCTTGGTTTATTTTTTGCTCTTGTTTCTTGGTGTTTGTTAGTCTCTCGTGACCTTCTGCGCTTACGTAAAGCATTTCAGTAGGCTCTAAAGTCAATACTCAGGAACGTCGATAGCGCAGGTTATCATTAAGTATTAAAGGCCACACTGCCAGTGAGAACTTGCATTCAGTGCTGCTGTGTCGTACCGTAAAGGGCCTGGCCACGTAGTTAAGCCCATTACTGAGCTCCCACTGACCTACCCACTGGTAGCAGGGGCACCTGGGAACAGAATCAGCAGCCAGCCACCAAAGCCAGATACGTGGAGAATAGGGGCCTTGCTGGAGCCTCTCAAGGAACTGGAAGCAAAGAAAGGAGCAGCTTGTGGAGCTCAGCACGCTTGAGCTCGAGAAGAGCAGCTGGTCTCTACAGCAGCTATTTGCTTCACTTGTGCCCAGAAACAGGATAGCTTGTGATTACAGAGTGAAGCCGCTGTGAGGGAAGGGGCTCAAGACTCTGCATTTGAAACGTAGGTGTCTAAAGTCATGGCAGCGTAAGAAATGGTAGAGCCAAAGTCCCCTGAGCCCCACAAGGCTCTAACCTACAATGCCCAGCATAATAGTGAAAAAAGCAGAGAGCTGGCCTATTTCCCAATCAAGTTAACTGTAAGCATCATGGTTATTTACAACATGCAGAAAGTATCAGGATGATACTTAAAATATTTACATTAAAGAGGCGATATAAGTATTTTTGCATGCAAAGCCCTCACAAACAGCAGTGGGAGTTTTAACTCTGGATGACTGCAGGATTTGGTATAATCTCTGCTAGCTGGTGATTTTTTTCTATGGAAGAGGAAAGATGATGTCAAAGGAGCTGGCAACTTTACAGACCCTTTCTTTTTGTGATCTCGCCTTGATTTAACAACTCAAAAATAGTAAAGACAGATTTATACTAGTTACGTGCAAGGTTTGACCCTGCTGTAATCCAGCTACTGGATTAATGTGGAATATTGTTTCATGAAAGAGAAACCCTTAAAATTTTACATAGTCAGCCCCGCAGGACGAACTGTATTTGGATTTTCCTCAAACACATCTGAAATTTTATTTAAGAACAGATTTTGCACTTCATTTCCCCATCTTTACCCTATCAAGGTTTATTGCATTGCACCTTATTCTTGAACCTGCATCTTTTCCCCTTTCAAGTTTTTAATCAGCGACAAACCACGCGGCCTGAGCGACCAAACATGTTTGCAGCTTTGCCAGGTCCCTCCGCCCCGCGGAGCTGCTGTGAAAATCAGACTGTTGGCAAAGTAGTCATTTCTAATGGGAAAATGAGAAAAGCTGAGCAATTGCAGGTTCGGGGGTTTTTTGCTTAATAAGGGGAGAAAGGTGTACGTGTCTCCCTCCCCTCCCCGCGTGGGACAACCCCCGAGGGGGGCGATGCCCGGGGGCGGTGCCCGCCGGGGCCCGGCGGCCGATGCCCGGGGCGGGGGGCGGCCCGGCCCGGCCCGGCCTCGCCCGGCCCAGCCCGGCGCGGCGCCGCGCAGGGGCCGCTTCCTCCTCCGCGCGGGCTGCCCGGCTTTTAAAGGCGGTGCGCCGACACCCGGCCCTAGAGCGCCGCCAGGCCTCCGCGCCGCCGCCCGCGCTACCCGGCCCGGCCCGGCCCGGCCCGCAGCGGAGCCGGCCGTGCCCGCGGGGCGGCAGCGGCGGGGGCCGGGGAGCCCCATGGGGCGTGGGCGGCGCGGCCGGGGGCAGCGCGGCGCCGCCCGCCCCTAGGCTGCCCGCCGCCGGCCGCAGCATGCCGGCAGCGCTGCGCCTGCTGTGGCTGGGCTGCCTCTGCAGCCTCTGCCGCGGGTACTTCGAGGGCCCGCTGTACCCGGAGATGTCCAACGGGACCCTGCACCACTACTTCGTCCCCGACGGGGACTACGAGGAGAACGACGACCCCGAGCGGTGCCAGCTGCTCTTCAGGGTGAGCGAGCAGCGGCGGTGCGGCGCGGCGGCGGGCGGCGGCGGGCTCAGCCTGCGGGAGGAGCTGACGGTGCTGGGCCGGCAGGTGGAGGACGCGGGCCGGGTGCTGGAGGGCATCGGCAAGAGCATCTCCTACGACCTGGACGGGGAGGAGAGCTACAGCACCTACCTGCGCCGCGAGTCCGCCCAGATCAGCGACGCCTACTCCAGCTCGGACCGGTCGCTGAGCGAGCTGGAGGGCAAGTTCCGTCAGGGGCAGGAGCAGGGGGGCCGGGAGGAGGCCCGCCTGGGCGACAGCTTCCTGGGGCTGCTGCTGCACGCCCGCGCCCTGCTCCGGGAGACCCGCCACATCTCCAGCGGGCTGCGGGACAAGCACGACCTCCTCGCCCTCACCGTCCGCAGCCACGGCGCCCGCCTCAGCCGCCTCAAGAACGACTATCTCCACGCCTGAGCCGGGGCAACCCCCCCGGCCGGACCCGGCCCCCCCCCGCCCCGCCGGGGGCGAGGGGCTTCAGACGGCGGCCTCAGCCCCGCCGCCAGCCCCCCGGGAGGTGCCCTTGGGCGAGCGGAGGGCGCGGCGCCGGGGTCTGTCTGGAAGGAGCACCTCCTGGCGCAAATACATCCTTCCTCCTGGAAAAACTTATTTATTATATTTGACTTCCTAAACAAATAGCGCGTTTCTATAAACCGGGAGGTTAGAGGTACGTTTAAGTTAATATCCCATATTTAAAAAATTACCCCGTGTTATATTGTTCATCTTTGGTTACAAAGTGAAGTAAGCTTTCTCGTCTCCGATTCCCTGTCGTCGGTTTATGTATCGCCTTTTCTACTGCGGCTCACCTGCCGCAAACGTGGATAAAGCGTGGCGCTCGCCAGCCACGTCCGGACTCACGCGAAGCAGATGCTTAAATTGCTTTTGTTGTTAGTCTTCTTCAGGGGGAAACCTCTGGCCCTCTATTAACTTTCTTAAACTTTTGTAACTGTATGTATTCTACGCACGTAAAACATTGTTCTACTACGTAACTTAAAGCTGTGATTTCCATTTGTGTTTTGAAAGACGGGAACTATTCTGGCAGGAATTGTACTCTTCCAGGCTTGCTTATCTGTGACTCTAAGCTATCATAACCCCAAGAGCTAGCCAAAGGGGCTCGCATCCTGAGAATGCTGACACAGATTTTTATAGCAAGAAGAAGGAGCCCTAGCAGTGGTTGTAGTTTCAGATCCCAAATTTGAGAGCCGGGTTTCTTAGGGCATGTTTCTAAAGCAGACAAAAAGGTTTAGTCTGTGCCAGCACAGTGACGTTTCTCGTTGGTGCCTTTGTACTTTTGCCAGCTAAGCTATTAATAAAATTATTTGTGCTCCTAGACAATAGCAGAAGTGCCTAGTGGGAAGGAGGGGGAGGATTGTTTGGGTTTTTAGACTCATTGCTACTTAATTGTCAATTTGGGGTAATATGGCTACTAGGTTACAGATACTGCAGGCAGAATCACTGTTCGGATGAAAAAAGTTCATATGTTGTTTTAATAAATATTTGAAAACAATGTTAAAGCACATTTTTTTTTCTTTTATTGTTTTGCTTGAGACGCTCTTGATTTAAAACATGCTGTTGTAATACGTCTTTGCAGCAAAAAATTGCGAGTATGTAGATCCTGCCAAACGAAATAACTTGCTTTTTAGTAAAAACAAATAAAAATTTACAGACATAAGAAGTAAGCAAGTTTCATTAAAAGCAATGGTACAGAAGGGCGCGTAGGGTGGATTTTTTGGAGTTTGTAAGCCTTTTTAAGAAACTAGCAACCTCATGGCACTGGAAGAGAAGGTGTTTGATGCCCATTTGAGGTCTGATCTTGTTAACCCTACTCGCGTTCAGTTACACTTTGGTCTGCAAACCGTCCAGTTGGTAAGTTACTCAGAAGTGCTGTGGGTCAACATAAATCACCTGGGACCAGAGCGCTGAAGGCACCAGGAAATGTCTGATGAAGGTATGTGCTTACAGAACCTCTGGACCATCCAGGCAGCTCACTTTCGCTAAAGGCAGTGAGGTGTAGCTCCTGGCAGGATACTTAAAAGATGTCAACTTGCACCTTTAGATCCCCAGTAGCTTTGAAGATCTGCCTTTCAGGCCCCTGAAAAAACAGAAACATTTCATCGATTGGCTTCAGTGGAACTATACAGTGTTATTTTCAAATATGTTTTCAAGTGAGAAGGCATGATGGGTTCTAGCTCTTAAAAATGAGTTTATTTGTGATACTTTCCTTGCCACTAGGGTTAGATATAACAACAGAGGAGTGAAAAGGGCCATCCGACTCAGTCTTGTGTGTCCACTGTCACAGCAAACTATATAGCATTTCTGGGATGGACCAAGCTCTAAAAGTGCCTGAGGGTTTCATTTACATCCAGTCTCTCCTTTCTCTCTGAATCTTACCAGTTTAGAAGTATGTGCCAAAGATGTCATGTCATTCCATTTGTGCCCAGATGCTTCTTAAAAGGAGTTTTAGTCTCTGCTTACCCACTTTCTGAGTCATTGGTTATAACATGAATTGTAAACATCAGTAAAGAAACTAAAATGGCAGGCCATGCTAGTTTTTTAGCCATATGAGAGCATTATTCATATCCTAATAGAAAAATAGTAGTAGTAGTAGTAGTAGTAGTAATAATGTGAAACACAGCTTCTTGAATATGCTTGTCCTGGTTTCGGCTGGGATAGAATTAATTTTCTTCCTAGTAGCTGGCACAGTGCTGTGTTTTGGATCTAGGATGAGAATAATGTTGATAACACACCGATGGTTTAGTTGTTGCTGAGCAGTGCTTACACTAGTCAAGGACTCTTCCCACGCCCTGCCAGCGAGAAGCTGGGAGGGGGCACAGCCAGGACAGCTGACCCAAACTGGCCCAAGGGACATTCCATACCATGTGATGTCATGCTCAGTATATAAACTGGGGGGAGTTGGCCGGGGGGCGGTGACCGCTGCTCGGGGATGGGATGGGCATTGGTCGGCAGGTGGTGAGCAATTGCATTGTGCGTCACTTATTTTGTATATCCTTTTATCATTATTTTCTCTTCCTTTTCTGTCCTATTGTCTTTATCTCAACCCACAAATTTTACTTTTTTTCCCCCCAATCTCTCCCCCATCCCACTGGGGTAGGGGGGGAGTGAGCGAACGGCTGTGTGGTGTTCAGCTGTCTGCTGGGTTAAACCACAACAATGCTTGAAGCAGCTTGGCTATTCTACTTGCAGTAACAAATTTTAGTCAAGCTCAAACTATCCCAACGTACGCAGCATACTAAGAGAGTAAATGTTTGCAGAGCGCTTACTTTTCAAAGCAGGAGATTATGTGGCCTGTGGAGATTAACAGTATAACTCATTCCGCTCGATACCCCTGTCTGTAAGTTGTCACCTAATGAAACAGAACCATGGTTCTTTAAAATCCACACTAATGCTTCACATGATAAATATGAATATTTTGATAAATATGTCCATTGATTTATGTTTCAGCAAAGTATAAACATTTTTTATGTTTGAAATTGAAACAAAATCAGCATTCTGCTCTAACATCGATTATAAAAGGCTTTAAATGTTCCCTTTCAAAAAAAAAATGCATACATCTGAGTCTGGTCTATGCGTAAGTTCACAGGTTTAGTAAAAAGGGCCAGTCTTACGTGGATTTGATGAAGCCAGTACGAAACTCTTTTAGGACATTTAAATCTACTAGAATTTGATTTATATCATTTTGGCTGGTCTAAGCAAATATATCTATTAAATGTATCCATTAAATGTATCAATTTTGAGTCAGAGCTGATACATTAAATGGCTTTTATAAATCTGCAATGCCTGCAAGAACTGCATGTTTAGTGATACCCAGCAGTTTAAAGTTTTAAATTCAAAATAGTTCTTTAAAAACTATGAAAACTATATTGCAATCCTCTTTCAATCTTATTTTTTCTGCTTTTGCTTTTTTACCTGATAAAACTTATTTAATTAGAAGAGATGAAGATCCTCTGGTTTTAGACAGCCTATTTCAAATAGTAAAGGCCTTTTTATCATTGAAAACTCAGTAAGGATTTTTAAGCAGAGAGCTTTAAAAGGATGATTTCAGCAACTATTTTGACCCAATAGCTCCTCCTGTTGTGTTTAAATATTGCATCAGTATTGGCTCTTTTTTTCTTTTCTTTTTTTTTTTTTTTTTTTAAATGCAGAAGTTCGAACTAAGGTTAAGCTGACTTGGCCTTTTATGTGGTGTTCTGGAGATTTTCAAAATATATATTGTTTTCTGAATTTATTAAAGAGTTGATGGTACTGAAGAGCAGACGACAATGTTTTCTGAAAAAAAAAAAAAATCAAGTAATGCAGCTGGAACAGTCATAGAGAGCTTACTTAATACTTAAGTTTTCTTTGCCACTCAGCCCGTGATTTAACTTGTCAAGAGTCAAAGCAAGGCATTAAGAGACACACCGCCACTCCTCTCCAGGTAGCTTACTTTTGAAGGTGGTGCTCTGCTGTGGACATTCTCACGCCTACTGATACACACACGGAGAGGAGGAAGCTCAGCGTGTGTATATGGAGCAAACCGTGCTGTCTCACATCAGCACTGATAAAACCTGTGCTTGCCTTTTGACAGGTCAATGGCTAGGAATTTAGGGGGGACGTGGTGGCAATTGTGGCTTTCCAAATTGCAACTTCCAAAGTTTCACAGGTTGACCTAGCCAGGACCATCCTGACAAACAGAGAAGTCGCGGGAAGCTTTCAAAAACATGGTAAGCCTCTCAAAAATCCTGTGCTTGCCAAGCTGGGTGTATGAATTGTCTGAAGGTAAGTTGTTGCTGCTATAGGCTGTCACGTGCTCAGACGCAGGTTGCCAAGATGTGTACCTCAGGAGCAAAAAATACACTTGCCTTAGTCAATAGAAACAACCCGGTGAGCTACAGAGAAAGCATCGGCTCTGGTTATAGTCTTACCTAGAAAACGTGTGTTCTGTGGAGAAATTCTATTGGGTGCATCTGCTGCCGTTGGTGTAGCTGCTTATTTAGATGGGCTTCATGCTACTTTACCAGCTTCTTGCTCATGCTTCTCGGATATCGCTTTTGTGATTGGTAAAGAAGTTTTCAGCTAACACTGAAGGTGGTGTTGAGTGAAATGTATTTGACAGCCATCGTTCCTGGAGTAATCTTGTATGTTCAAAATCTGGCCTTTTTCTATCTTTTAAAATGTATTTTTACTTACAGCCCATTGGGGAATTTATTTTCTATTACTTCGATTTTTGGCGAGCCATTAGCAAAAATTGAACAATTTGTGGGTCCGTATTTCATTCCTGAAGTATGTGAAACTGGCAAAAATACTGACCCCACTACATGTCTTTTTAAAAGCTTTTATTAGAATATATATGTATAAAAAGACTATAACTGTGCTTATTTTATTTTCTTCATAAAGTTGTCATCTTGCCTACAAGATCAGTTTACAATTGGAAAAGGCAGAATTTAATGACTAATTCTGTAACAAGAAAAACATATGGTCTCCATAATTATTACGTTTTTAATGATGTGGCTTGGACAGAGTCGTTCATGGCTTGTAGAGTCATTCGTCCTTGAAAACTGCCTTACTTTGGGGAGGTATCGCTGACGGTCTCCAACATGCCATTAACATTCTTTCATAAGAAAAGACAATGCCAAGTGTATCATATTTTCTCAGATGACAGCCTTCCTTAGGCTGTACGTATACCTCTTTTAAGTGCTTAGAAACTGCCTATGTAGTAGTAATTGTTCGTGTCTGAACTTTCTTTGGGGGGAGAAAAAAGTCCTTGGAGAAGGTTGCCTTAGGGAGAGATTCATTATGTAGCGCTAGATATTGGCAAGTGCAGGATGACCGAAAAACCTATGTTTTTGCATCATATTTTCCATACTTTTTCCGTGCTGCAAACATGTCACTGTGACAGGAGTTACCAAGATAAATCAGTTTTAGTGTAAATAATAGAGACCTTACGATAGACAGACTGTCCAAACTGCAAGATGTTTTTTTCTGTCTACTTATCATCTCTTGTCAAAAATAACATGACCAAGATTTTCAGTTTAGTGCTAGGTCCAAGACAATTAATTCAGTGGGCCTTTGGTCTTAGGTTCTCAGCTTTTTTACTTAAATTTATCTAAGAGGTTGTTATGCCTTTACCTGGGTAATGATAAAGAATTCTTTCCCATATGCTTTCTGTGTTGACAGCTCTTTGGTTAACAAAGAGCAGTCAACTTTTCTTAATAGCAGGCTTTGTCCTTTTTTACGAATGTGAACTTGTTTCTAATTTAATGTGATTTAACTGAGATTTGTATTAAAATTCAGAGTAATATGAGTGCATATGTTAAATACCTTGCAAATTATTTTTATGTTTTGATGCTTTCTTACAAAGTAATATACTTATTAACTCTGGATTCTAACAGAGGCACAACAAAACACAAGCTAGTTCATAACTGGGTCAGCACACAAGTCAGGATGCTATTAGGTTTGTAATGTTAAATAGTATCTTGCATATCCTCTAATTTCAGAAGAGTAATCCTAGAAAAAAATGAGTGAATGAACAAGAGGTAAACCATGCTCGGGTTTTTTTCCTGATATGAGCGCAGAGGAATAAACCTGACCGTGTACATCAAGAATGAACTGAAGTTCACCCTGTGCTCATTTACCCTAGAAGCTAATTTGCGACCAGGCCCAGTTTTTGTTTCTAGCTTTTATATTTCTGTGGCAATTAGGGTTTTCAAAAAGCCAGGCATCCCCCTGTGCTACATATATATTGATTTACAGCTCCTATCCTAATCACCTTTCCGTTGTGTCTGATTCCGCAACCGTATGCAGGCTGTGTAATATCTATTTACTTACATAGTCTTACTGAATTTAATATTAATTCCTCTGCATTTCTAAGCTACATTTCAGTCTGCCCTGCCGCACAGACATCTCAGGCCTGCTCTAAGTTGCTGCTTATATCTCCTCAGCACGCGTGCAGAGCTGGAGCTCACAGGAACAGGAAAACATCATTATTGTTGGTATGTCCGACTCCACTGGGAATACTGGTCTAGTTCATAGCTTTTCACTGTCATGTCAGGGTAACAAATGTATTGGACGAACATCAGTTTGCTTCCTAAAGATGTTCTGCTTCTTATGCTCTTTGCATGTTAGCCTGTGAATTTAAATTTTGCAATGCCCTTTACCTACCAATTGCTGCCAGCCTTAAATTCATTTGGCAGTAACTTACTGCATGGACTAGTAGTCACATGGAAACTTACGGCATAACCCCCACGGTATCGTACTTCCCCATATGAATGATAGCAACAGAGTAAAGCCCAAAGGGAATCGGTGAACTGATCTTGCACTACAGGATTCAGCAAAACGGTGTTGTGACAGTAAAAAGGCACATAAATGTACTGTAAAACACAATAAGGTCCAGATTTTCATTATATAGCACTTCTGACATACCTCTTTTAAAATTCTTTCTTTTATAGATACTCAGCAAATACAAGCACAACACTAATGATTCATATTTTGCTGAGTTATGTCATCTTGAAGGCAGTTTGATTTTATTTCCACTTGGATAGGATACTTTTCCACTTGCGTATTATGTAACGCTCCTTATAAAAATAGAGACCCGGTCTTGCAAACACCTTGGAGTGCTCCTGTTACCGAATGAGACTTATGACTGTTTCAGTTCTCACACCCTCCTTATTATGCTTATAATACTTCAAAATGTTCCCCTTTTGGCTTGGAAAAAATCTCCATTCTTGGTCTATGTACAGCTTTTCTTCCTAAGGTCTGAATAAAATTTCTTCTGGTTCTTTTTTTTCAGCCTGATGGGGATTTCTATGTATGCTGATATGCTTAGTTTATGTTAATAACAGATTTCACTCATTAGAAACCTCTAAATATATTATTTAGACACAACTTGATTTGTTTCTCCACACTTGAAACAAATTGATTCACTTGATTCTCCCTTTAATTAGTAAAAATAAGAAATTAATTATGAACGTATACAATATAAAACGTTTTCTTTCAGCCAGTATGTATTTAACAGGGTGTGCACTGGCTCTAAAAGAGAACAAAGAAGCAAAAATACTTGAGAAACCTAGTGTTAATGTAACAGGTTGCAAAGCCAACAGCATAAGAATCAGGAAATTAAAAACTGTCGCTTCTCAAGCAACAATCTAAGTTCAGCATAGGCAGAATATTCACACTGCCTTTTCCTAAGAGCTACTACTTGCAGGTTAGCGATTGACACAAGGAATAAGGTATGTACTCTTCATAAAATATCTACAGGTACAGAATTCTCTTCTTTCCTTTTTTTTTTCTTTTTTTGTAATGAAGAGCAATTAAAACTCTGGAATAAATAAATAAAGCGGTTTGTAAACAGTATATATTTTGTAAACAGTATATATGAAATGATCCCAATTATCTGCCAGACATCCAATCTATCAAATCTTGAAAATAATTTAGAATTTTCAAGCTCCTGGTTTCAAATAATGTATTTCAATAGAGCGGGATGGGGTTTAGTTAGTTATTAGTTTAATAACTAACTAATAACATTAGTTAGTTATTAAAAAATAAAAAAACCCAGGAAGACGGCCATGACAACCAAGAATATGTGTGTTCCATAGAGAAAATGGGGAAAAAAAACCAAGGCAAAAATGTGAAAGAAAGGTGGAAAATGGATTTGGGACCTAATTTGAAAGCAACTAATTCCTACCACTCTTTCCTTAAAAGAAAGTCATGCATACAACTCCGTGCATTACAGCACTGCTTTGGCACGTGAAGATTGTTTTTTATTGAAGATGTTGAATGATAACTACCAACAAAAATATTTAATTTCCTATAAGTCACAGACTCAGTTTTAGCCCTTTTTAACTGCCAAAATGCTTAGACAGTCTCTAAACAGTCATTGAATATTTTCAGTTCTGCATGTACTTGTTTCCATCCAACTAGCCAACTTTTCATCTTTGTGAATGCTTTACTGTCTGTGAAAAGTGCTGCTTAGGCAACGTTTATGTTGAAGGTTTTCCCTTTATTGTTTATACTGAGGCACCAGGACTTTTCTGGGTGCTTTGCAGACCACAGTATGGCCACTGAGTGTCCAGTGGAGCAGGTGCCTCTTGCACAGCTGGGGAAAAGCTTCCCATCAGGAGGACAATAAAGGTTTTCCTTTTCCTTTTTAGTTCAGCTCTTCTTTTTCATGTCAGACATGCCACCAGCTTATGCATACTGAAGAAGGTGGGGATTCCAGTCCAGTACAAGCTGAAAACTTGAAGACCAACATGGGTCGCTCCAGCCAAAAACTGGTAGGTGCTATGTCCCACCGTTGCCTTCAATTACACAAGCCATATTTCTGTCTGTTAGAACCTTCCTCCCTTCAACCATGAGAAACACACCGTTCAAATAAATGCAGCATTAACATATTTGCCAGCCAGAAGGTATCGGGCACTAAATAATGAGGGTATGTTAATGCTGGTTTTAAATTTATTCCCAGGAAGCTCATCTGCCTGAAGCTTACTGCTCACAAGGTTTGTTTGACAGTAAAATCATCTCATAGAATCATTTAGGTTGGAAAAGACCTTTAAGATCATCAAGTCCAACCATTAACCTAGCACTGCCAAGTCCACCACTAAACCATGTCCCTAAGCACCTCATCTACACGTCTTTTAAATACCTCCAGGGATGGTCACTCAACCACTGCCCTGGGCAGCCTGTTCCAATGCTTGACAACCCTTTTGGTGAAGAAATTGTTCCTAATATCGAATCTAAACCTCCCCTGGCACAACTTGAGGCCATTTCCTCTCGTCCTATCGCTTGTTACTTGGGAGAAGAGACTGACCCCCACCTCGCTACAACCTCCTTCCAGGTAGTTGTAGAGAGCGATGAGGTCTCCCCTCAGCCTCCTTTTCTCCAGGCTAAACAACCCCAGTTCCCTCAGCCGCTCCTCATCAGACTTGTTCTCCAGACCCCTCACCAGCCTTGTTGCCCTTCTCTGGACACGCTTCAGCACCTCAGTGTCCTTCTTGTAGTGAGGGGCCCAAAACTGACCGCAGTATTCGAGGTGCAGCTTCACTAGTGCTGAGTACAGGGGCACAATCACTTCCCTAGTCCTGCCCTTGTATGAGAATCACTACTTCTCATACAAATCTGCACCATTAACTTGGAGGATACAGGCAAGGGCCGCTCCATCTGAAACAGCAGGGATGTTTTATGCCATAACTTAGGCTCTGTTTGGCCATAGTCACATTAAATCTTGCCTGTAAAGGCCATCTTTCATATTCAGTGATGTTTGCTGTAGGCTACATCTGGTATATAAAGACCCCAGTTTGGTTTTTTCTTTTTTTTTTTTTTTTTTCCTTTCTCTCTCTCTGCTTCTGTTGTAAGGGCATGTGGCTCATCACACCTGGTGAGGATAGCCAGGACACTCTGTGGTATGTTTCTTCCTAGGTCCTTGCTTTGGTCCCGTGGTCCGAAGAGGGTTCTTAGTCTGATCTCTCTCCCACCAAAAACTGGGAGCCTGAAGTGACTGGGGAGTGTTTGTCACACACAGGGGAGAAGAAGCCACGGGAAATGATGGCTTTTTCCACCCCTTCATCTTCGAATCAAGGCCAAATGCCTTTTCAAAACCCATCCCTCGGTCAAGCGCAAGGTCAGTGCGGTGGTAACGAGGAACTGACCGAGCCCGGTTCTCTCCGCTGTGTTCCGCAGGGGACTAAATAGTTTATGAAAGATCCCCGAACGGAATTCCCGGGGAAAGAGCAGGCGCGGGTGGGCTGCTGCGAGCCGGCGTTACCCGGCGCTGCCCGCCGGGAGGGCGCTGCGGCGGCGGGGTCCTCCCCGGGGCCGGGCCTGCCGAGCCGGGGCCTGCCCTGCCGAGCCGAGCCGCGCCGAGCCCCGCCGCGGGGGGAGCCGGGCGGCGGGCGGGCAGGTAAGGGGAGCCGGGCCGGGGGGCGAGAGCGCGGCCCCCGCCGCCCGCGGTCCCGGCCCGGTGCTGGGGAGCAGCGGGGGCGCAGGGCGGGCGCGGCACCCGCTGGCGGAGCCGCTAACGCGGGTGCGGCCGGCAGCGCCATCGGCCCCGACATCCTCCCCGGCCCCACCCGCGAGCGGGGGCGCGGGAGCGCGGGCCTCGCGTCCTTCGCGCTTCTCCCAGGGAAGCGTGTAGTACGGCGTCTGCATCCCGTCTCCTCTGCAGAAGCTGCCTGCGTGAATGAGCTGCTTTGTCATTTACTCTAATTACGCTAATTTAGAAGACTGAAAGCTGGAGTGGGACTGAAGCCTGGCCCCCAAACGGGAATCCTTCAGGCAGTACCTCTTCCTGGGCCTTCATACGCAGTTATATGTGGACGCGAAGTAATGTAAACGTGCAGAGGTTTTTTACCTTTATGGTACTTATTTGCTTCTTTGTGCCTGTTGTCATCTGAGGTAAGAGCATCAGGCAAATGTTTTCCTGCACAGACTCTTTGGGACGCTTGTTCACAAGATTCAGCCTTGCAACCAAAGGCGGTACGCACGCTGTATTTAGTCTGGAGTTAGTCTTTTTCTGAAGTTTGCATTATTTTTTGACTCGGGCAATGCTTGCAAGATAGAAATCCTCAGTTCAAATTGAGGCCAGTTCGGGCTTTTCCTTCAGTTGTCTAAGTTTTTATGGATCCGTGTTAAATTCTGCTACATCCTACATGGAGCTGGTTACCTTGACCAGCTTCTGATGCAGCAAAATGGTTTTAAGGCACGGCTAAAATTTGGTTATGATACACTAATTATACCCTTCATTTCTCTGCAGCTTCTTAACCTTGTGTGAGGAGAACATATTATCTGAAGTAGCTCAGCTGTCTTAAAGTACCATTACCCAGAATTAACTTTTAAGCAGCTGTGCAGGTAAAGCTAATAAACGTACTGCTGATGTCAGCAACCAGGGGAGTCTGGATGATGTCTTGTGGGGTGAGGTTTGAGGAGACTGAAAGAGACAGATTTTTGAGAAAGAGAATAGTGAGAACTGGAGAACTGGGGAAGACTGAAAGCATGGCCTCCAGGTGATGGGGATCGCCTTAAATTGTAATTGCCTGTCAGCATCCAGGCTGACCCTGGTCGTGCTGCTGAGGATTATGAGTGAATAATGACAACATGGACAGAAAATCCTTGAGCCTGGGATGGTGTTCACATGGGATGGTGCGACTCATAGGAGCTGTTGGTAGTATTTGTTTTAAATGATGCGAATCTGAGGTCTGATAACTGAGAGCGGAGTTACGTATGGTGTTTTCCAGGTTCATGCAGATAACAGTAGTTCAGAGACAAGAAACACGGAGACCTGTGGTGCAGAGAATTTGTTTTGCATTATCAGTTGCTCTTCAATTTGACCACGGTTATGAGCATGCTAACTCTAGGTGAACCAGTGAGTTCTGTTTCTAGTTTAGTAGAGAATGCAATTTCAAGTGTAGAATAGCAGCACAGGGATAAGTGTCTGCCTGAAAATTTTGAGGAGGCAAGGGGATAAAAACTCCTGGAACTCTTGGTGGTAATTTAGTCTCCATTAATTTGAGATTAGCATCCTACTTTTATTGTAAAAATGAAAAAAAATGAAATAACAAGGCAAACCTCTGTCAAGAATTGAAAAACTGTACTGAACACGGTAAGAGAATCCCTGTTGTGTGATTGATTCTATTAAGCATCTTCAATAACCTCCTAGAATAAGAGATGTGTTTTCTGCAGTGGCCTGGCACCATCAGCACCAGGCATTTGGATTTGTTTTTCTTACCAGCAGCTCAGCTGTCTTGGACTCCAGGTTTTTTGAGACATAAAGTCATATTTCTCTAGCATTTAATATCGTGTCTTAACATAAAGGTTTTGTGAAAACAGCGGTATAACCCAGTAGTTATAGTTGTGCAAATCACTGAGCAGGAATGGAAATGGTCATTTTGCCCAGTTACACCATTTATAGATACGCTTACTAGTGAGGGGGGAAGAATGTTTTCTTTGTCATCGAGTGGGAAGGTAGTAGTTGGCTTCTGTGTGGTACTTTTAAGCGTGCAATTGCAGGATTTTCCGAAGATGATATGAACGGTTCCGAGTTCTTCACTGCCATTTGCAGGCTCACCTTAATGTTCTATATGTGCTCAAGGTGCAGAAAAAGGTAAAGAAAAATCACTTAGAAATCAATTAGAAATCAGGAATAACACACAGTTTCCAGACAAATCCACCCAACCTATGGATGTCTTTCCTTACAGTGCCCTGGAAACATCAGATCCATCAGACTGGGGTTTCTTGTTCATGTGGCAGCTAGGGGCTTGCTAGTGCTACTTGAGGAATATTTCATCCCAGCTCTATGCCTTTTGTCATCCATTGTTCCAGGAAGGAGGAACGCCAGCACCGGGCTGCCTTTGTCATTCCAGCAGGAGCTGGTAGTTACCCTCTTCCCCCTTGCTGGTTTGGAGTGCTGGAGGCTGGTAGTCCCTGGGAGGGTCAGAGTGGCTGGGTGCTGCGTCTATGACCTGCAGCTGGATAGCCTGACCATCCAGGTCTTGCACGGTGCAGGTGAGAAAGAGGGGGCTCGATGTGCCTGACACTCACCTGGCACAGAGGTCCCAGCTGGGAAGGCTGAGCACCGTAATAGAAGTCATGACAAATCCCCGGTTGGTGTGAAATGCCTTATTGGAGTAGTCCGGTGAAGACATGCCGGGTGGCCTCTGTGGAGAACTTGACCCAGAATACTCTACCACCCCACTGATGCAAATTGGAAAAAATCCTACCAAAGGGAGAAGTTTCTGCTGTGATGCTGTGTGTGGGGGACAAAAACTAGACTGGCAGATCTGTTTAATTTTTGTATCTAAGAAGAAAAACATCTAGAGGGCATGCTGTAGCAGATATTTTAAATCATTGTCATCTGGGTTTTCATTTTAATAATGACACCATTAAATTACTAACTCAGGGAAAACAATAAACAGCCCTTTTATTGTTACAAGTTTTCTCTCGGTACGTGGCTAACCCAAACAATTGCTTCACAGCAAACACAGAAACAGAAGTTTAATGCAAACACTGCGGTGTATTTGAAGAGTAAGTGCTTAACTTCACCACAAGGGAAATCTTTTTGCTATAACAATTTTTACAGCCTCCTCTTGCATAACCAGCAAACTGAATAATACTAGGGCTGGAGGGCCCGATTCTCTCCTAATTAACAGTGGTGTTATGCAGGTACAAGTTCATTGACTTCAATAAATAGACATAAATGAAAGAGCTGAATATGTCTGGAGTCTTGGGGCAGAGTAACAGTAGACAAAATAGATCTGCATATTAAAAAAGCTACATATGATGATTTTTATTAATATTGAAAAGTGTCCAGTGGAATCGTTTCCTACCCTAAACGTATCCAAGGCTCCTGCTGCAGCCTGTGAAGGAGATCCTCCCCTCTGCGGCATGCGGTGCTGTTTCATATTCTGGCTATTAGGACTGGGAGTGTTTCAAGGGACTACTTTGTGATGAACAATAGGTTTGACTGATGACACTAAAAACTGAAGTCTCGTGGAACAGGGGTACCACTGACAGCAGTGTAGGCTTTCTCTGTCTGGTAGTAAAATTTAGGGCTGCCACCATCCATGATTCTCCCAGCAGCATCGTGTTTAGTGAATTGTATGTAGCAATGGTTGTCTGTAAACAGAAGCATCGGTTAATCATAAAATTAATGCCATGAAAAGTAGTCTTGCTGAATGTAAACACTGATGGTGTAACATCCATGTTGGAGCTAGTTGCTGAGGCTCTTTTCGTAGTCAGTGGAGAGAAGTAAGAGTTCAGTTCCTCTCATCCTAAAGCAGGTTTCTGACAAGGTCAGCTGAATTGTGGCCCAGATGTGCCTGTTTGTTAGTTAGGAGTGTTAGGGACAGTGCGTATGATGTTCAGGTGTGGGTCACTACGGTACATGTCCGAAGTTAGGCGAGGTGAACCCTGCTGTACAAGCTTCTCGCATCAAAGCAAAGGTGCAAATTCCCATTTGGCTTATGGCCTTTGCCATTGTAACATAAATGACATGTAACTCACCTCAGTAGCTTCCAGAAGTTGTTTTTTTTTTTTTTATATCTAGAAATTGTGTCTGGCAGGATTGGTTGCATCTGGTTTTTTTGTATTGACCTTTTGTTCCAAAGCATTTACAAAACTTGCTGTCATGGATTTAGAAGAGATTCTGCTTGACCTGCATTTTGTGTGACTGAGTTATCTATTACCAGGTGAACAAATACCAGTTAAGCAACATCTGTTATAGGAAGACAATTAAACTCACCTCAATTTCTTGCCGTAAAAGAAAATTCTGAGATGTTTTTCTATTACCACGAGTGTTATGAGGAGTCCCTTAGAAGCAAGTTCCTATTTCTTAATTGAATGGTAAAATAGATGCCTAGAAACCCTTTGAATCTGGCAAGCTTCGCATAGGACTTTAAACTTAGTGACGAATCTTTCCTGAGAGACAGTCATAAAGTAAAGGCTAAATATTTTTCCCTGCCCCTTGTTTTGCCATTTTGAAGAAAAATGTTCATAAGTTCATATACAATGTCTAGGTAGTTATAACCTCCATGCTAAAGTTAAAAGAAGAAGAGCCTTTGCTTAGGTTAGACACTAAGCATGTGAGTAATACTTAAATTATTTGGTAAGCCACTTAAGTAAGATTAGAAAATGGTGTACAAAACCAGTACATGAACTACTGGATGGATGGATGTAATGAATGCATGAAATACATTATGGACAAACTATGTAATGAACTATTTAGGTGGGTGTATTAAGTATATCCAGTTGTCAGAAATTCCCCTGTCCCCCTCTGGTAAGCCGGAGGAGCTTTCCGGTGGCCTTAAACTTCAGAAGCAAATTCTGGTTCTCATGGTCTTGTCTTAAGCAGATACCTACAGGAGTACCTACTTATATTTAGTACACAGAGAAAAGCATCCGTATCCCCAAAGGAGCTGGGTAGTTGGTTCTGGGAAGAGTGCTCTGTGCTTGAGTTCCTTATACTCTGAAAGACAGGTGGAATAAATTGATCTGACCATTTATGTTGCTTATATGCTTTCTAGTGGTGTTCTTAAATTCAAGTGGGTGTGAGTGCCGTGCTTTGTGCTGGACACTTCAGCATTGTCCAGATGTCAGGAATTTTCTGATCTTGCTTACCCTATCATGCCTTACAAGTTTTCTGGTGTGCAGCTATCTGTTCACCAATCTTAGGTAAACTGGATAAGGGGTATGTGTGAGGGTACTCAGTTCTGCCTTCATCATGCTGACTTTGGATATGGGTAGTATTAGCATTTTAGGGATTCAGATAGCTTCATATGCAGAAGGTCAAGTATCAACAGCCTCTGAGTTGCCTAAGCAACTAGGCAATGGTTTTGTGACTTGTGCTCCTGCATCTTAATTGTCCTAATTCCATCTAAACTGTATTTTGGTTGCTTAAGTGTATTTGTGGATCTGACCCATTACCGTCAGGTAATCCACTGCCTTGAACAGCGAACTACCCTGAAACCAGTACAGATGTAGCAAAAGTTTACAGTATGTTAAAATGGTCGTTCTCTTTTTTTTTTTTTTGGAAATTCTAAAGTTTCGGTGTATTGGAAACCTCATTGTCTTCCAGTACTTGTCTTTTGTTTCAAGAAAATTAGAATAAGTATCCAATTATCACGTGTTAAAATCCCTAAAACATACCACATCTTTGCAGTCATACGTAATAAAACTTTGTCCAAGAAATCTCAGAAGGAGACTGCAGCCAGTCTTGCTGTGTAAATATTTTTACAGTTAGGAGGAAAACTGAGTTACTTGAATAATGCTTTGGAATTAAGGTAGACGTACACATATATATATTTACATATGTATGTTTGTGTACATATATATAAAAAAAAGGAAAGATATTCAATCTGGATATAAAAGAGGTTTAAGTCTGTACACACAAAACTAGCTGTGGCTTGGACTGCATTGCAAGTGAAGGTTGGTAATTACTGGGTTCCGATGGGACTACTGTGCGCAAACGAGAGAAAGTAGAAATCAATATTCTCATTTGCTATACTCAATCAAATGAAATAAAACCAAAAGGAGACACAAGGGTCCTGTACAACCTAGTTCTAACTTGTAGCAAAGGAAAAAAATAAAAAAAACCCTTCTGACAACTCCAGTAGGTCTTAGTGAGTCAAAATACTGAAACCAATGAGTTTTTTCCTGCGCAAAGACAACTGGGTAGACTTTGGTCCTGGCACGGCATCAATATTTTGCCCTGTGAACTTAAGAACAAAAACAACAGAAAAAGATACTGAATAAATATGCAATATTTGAAATGGTTTAAACACTCTATTAAAAATATATGTAATGATTTATTGTTTCAGGGGGAGGCCAACTATTTTTCTGAATAAGAAAAACATTAGACCAGAACTTCTTTTCTAATTTAAGATTTGGATGCGTCATCTTTCTGCAATACAGTATGCAGCTAGCTTTAAATAAAAGAGTATATCTATAGAAAGCAGCCCGGCTGTGAAAGGAGAAAGGAGCTCTTGCAGAACTCTGTTGCCATAGCTAAAGTCATGTTTACAAGAGATGGATTCTGTGTTCTCTTTTCCATAGTAGCCACAGCAGGAATTAAGGTGTTTGTAATTTAAAGCTTTAGCTTTTGAACATGGTTAGTAGCAGCTCCTGCTTTTGATTTGCGGAACTCATCTTGAGGTGTCTTTTTAAAAGAGACTATTTGTGTGATATGTATTGAACTGACTACGGAAACAAAAGATGGCCAAGATGATGAATCAAACTGAAGCCCTGCTGAACGAAGGGATTTTTTTAATAGATGGGTCTGAATACACCTTCAGCGCCTCAAAAAATGTAAGCGACAGATAATGAATGTTCCTAAAGGTTTAGGCAGGAGGAAGGGAGGGGAGAATCATCTTAAAATGGTCTTTCTGCTATACTGACTCCTTCAGTAACAAACTGCTCTTCGTGGTGTTTTAGGAACTCCACGAAGGCCGCCTCTCTCCGACGATTTCATTAAAGAAGCCAAAATGTGGAGGGCGGTGGCTAACGTCCTGCCGAGGGCCAAAGTCCCCGGAGGCAGGGCGTGCTGCCTGCCGCCGGCGCAGAAGGGCAGGAGCCTCCTCGCCGGGGCCACTCGGCATCGCTGGCGGGGCGCCGCGCCGGGGGTCCGCGCCCGGCTGCTCAGCATGAACCCAGGGATACAGAAGGTGGAAGCTTTGGATGCGGGTCATTTCGTCCGCGTGGAGTGGGAGGACGGGAGCGAGAGCCGCTACCCCTGCGTCTGGCTGAGGGACAACTGCCAGTGTCCCCGCTGCTTCCTGCGCTCGGCCGGGGCGCGCAGGCTGGTCTTCGAGGACCTGGACGTGAACATCGTGGTGAAGGAAATCGCTCTGGCAGGTAGAAAAAAGGTATTTGAAGAAAACCTTCGTTCGCCCTCTCATGAAACTTGTCCAACAATGCTTGTTAATCTGTAAATTAGAGGAGATCCTAGGTTGTACTGTAATTGCAGCTTGTCTATCTGCAAACCCTATCGTGTATTTGCAAAGCTTTTAGGAATAATTGCAATTTGGGGAACTCAGATCTTCCCACCTTTATATGAAACTTCACTTTATAGATGTTATGCAGAGGTGCAGAAACCCAGGCTTCAGTTTTGAGAATATAATTGTGCTTTTTAAAATTCTGCTGTATATTTCTTCATCACCAGATGCTGAAAAGAAAATACAGGCATTCCCCACACATTTAATTACACTTACCCTTTTCTTTCCTCTTTATTCTACAAGAAATGGCTTGAAAATCAGGAAAACAAATGCAAAGTGATGATGACCTTAGTCCATAACAATTTATTAATTGTTATCTATATATGGATTATATCTATAATGATATTATAGATATAATATCTATCTATATAGATATTATAGATAATCCATATATAGATGTACTTATATACGTTATAATCCATAATCATTTTATTAGCTAATTTCCAGTGTGCAAAAGACTTCATCTTAGAGCAAGCACTCAAACCAAAGTTGAACCCAATATTCAGAGTTGGCCTAGTGTCTGTATCTATGTTTGTATCTGCCTATCTACATTAACATTTGTTCATGAAAAAGAGGAGGCTATCGGGCAAGAGAGGACAGGAACTGCCCTCCCTATGAATTTTAATCTTTCCTGCCATAGAAGAACTTAATATATCATTTAGATTTTATAGGTTTTATTAAAAGCAGTACATGGCTTCTTTGATATGCAAACTCATTTCCTTCATTTTACACTTAAAGAGGTTTCAAACATGTTAAAGATGCAGCAGTCAACCCTGCAGCAGCTGGGGCAGCCTCGCTGCAGGGTGAGTTTGCAGAGGCTGGCCCATGCGGGAGCATGGCTCAGCCGCAAGGGTAAGGGTCTGTATTGAGGAATTCTGGGCTCCCAAGTTGATTGTGTGTCACCAAAATTAATGCCATGTAAATTCATGCTTTGAATAGGCAAATGTATTATGATAATAGAGGGATTGTGTACTTCCACTTATACTCAGGAACTGGTGAAAGCACAGCACCAATCCTAAACTGATACTGGTGTTTTACCATCATGTGAACAAGCAGAATTTTGTGAAATGGGAATCAATACCTACTCAACAACCTTGAGAATTTAGCTGAGGGTGTGTGCTGCACTGAGCTCTTTCAGTTCATGACAAGCAAAGTAATATGCTTTCTTTCCATGTTTTTTCCAGGAATTAAAAAACCCAACACCTTTTTAAAGTTAATTTGAAAGAGGGAAGACTTTTCAAAACTAGGAGAGGGATTTCTCTCCTAGCATTTCTTTTTTGCCTTTCTTGTCCTTTTTCTTTTTTAACAAGCTGTCAGCATTTTGGAAGATATTTTTGCTCTCTTCTGAGTTGTGGTGAAGCGCTCTCCCCAGTGATATGTGCCAGCTTCTGTGATTCTCCTCTTTCTGCTAAGTGCAGCTCCCACAGTGAAAGCGGCCCACACAAAACAGCAAATTAGGTCATGGGTTCATGTGAAAATGACCATTTATAAAAGGTGTCAGAATTAGGATGATGTTCAGGTTGGGTTTTCATTACTTGTTTGCCATTATGCCCTAGGGAAAGCATAACTGTGATATTATTGATCTAAACATTACAATTTCTGCAATTTCTAAAGGGTTTTTTGGTTGTTCTAGGTGGTGTTTTTTGAATTTTTTATTTCTAAAATTATCTTTTGTTTTATGTTGGAAGATCTATATTACATGGCCCGATGAACATGCAAGTGAATATGAAGCTGAATGGTTGAAAAAACGATGCTTCTCTGAAGAAGCCAGAGCAGAAATGCAAGAAGATTTATTTTTACCAGGTAGGAGTTAAAACCACATCTATCACGCTTGTTCCAAATGCAAGGGGTCTGACACTGACAGTCCTGGCTAGAGGTCCCTGTGTGAGGACCAGGTCTAACCAGCTGGAGCAATGGCAACCGCTCTTGGTGCTCAGTGCCAGCCTGTGCCTGCACAACAGGAACCCGTGGTTACCCTTTCCCTCTTCTAACCTCTGGACCTGAGAGGAGTTCAACTGGTGGGGCTGCGTTTACTTTCCTAAAAGCCTTTTCTTTCAAGAAAAGGGTTAGTAGGTCTCAAAAATGAGCCTTCTGGACCAGCAGTGGTCTATGTGACAATGCAAATGTGTGTGTGCTGTTTAAATTATTTAAATTTTTATTTTTAGAAAGATTATTTAGAATTGCAAGGGAGTTATAACTGAAATAAAAAATTTTCCCTTTCCATGGCCTTCTGTTAAAAAGTAACTGTGTAGCATAGCAGCGTCTAGTGCTGAAGTTCAGGTTGTGTTTGCTCTGCATCCCATACTTATTGCAGTAGTCGACTGTCTTTTGGTCATGAAGCGTTTTGTGCAACTGGCAGTGTAACATTTACCCGGCACAAATCACTCACCCTTTTGAGTGAATAATTTTAAACCCACTAGGTTTGTCACGATGCACATCATCATTTCTTTGGCAGCCTTTCAGATTGTGAGCATGAAACATGTGAAAACTTGCAAGATTTCTGCTGTTGCTCTTGACAGTGTTCCTGTGAGACCTGCTGTTGCAGAAAGTTGTGGATCTGTATTCAGAGTTAAGACGGTATCCATTAAAACAGGATATTACTTTAGAAAAAAGAAACTAGAGGCAGGCTGATGGTGTGAAACTCAGATCCAGGTATCAGTTTCCTCAGAGATCAGCAAAAGGCAAATCTGCGATTGGTTTATGCTCCTTTTTTGGGTGTTTTTTATTCTAACAAAGAAAAGAAAGTTTGTTTGTTTGGGTTTTTTTCCCTGAAACATGAGAAACGGGAAAATATGTGGCCCTAGGTATCTCGTGCATCTGAGCTTTGCTTGGCACTTTAGGGACAACTGAAGGGGCCAGTTATCTTCCCCAATTTCCGCAGGTCAAATATTCCTTAGCTCCTAGCACCCGTTCTCCTAAACAAAAGTCAGTTCTTAAGATTCAGCCTTTTATATTTGGCGTAAAACTTAAGTGATGAGTAATATTTCCATTCATTTCAGTGGATCGTATAACAGACTCTTCATAGTTCAGAAGGGAACTTTTTCCCCCTAGTGATATAAAAGTTCATGTCTACTGTAGCTTTGGCAAGAATAAACTACACTGTTTACTATTCTGGAGGGTTGAGCATGTTCCCAGGATGACCGTGGTGAAGATGCAAACCTCATTCAGGGAAACGAGGCTTGATTTCTCAGGTAGTCAGAGTTTTTATCTGGAAAAATGAAGATGCTGTGGAAGCTGGCAAGATGTTTTGTAGCCTTTGAGGGGATCAATGTAAATCGAACGTTGCTCTAACTAATGCCCAGGCAAATTAGTCTAGGTCTCTGGTTATGTTTATTAGCAAAGGTATCAGTAACTGAGATGTCAGTATTTCAGATGTAATGCTACTTTTTTCCCCCCATTATGAAGTCTAACTGGTTGTGATTTGCCTTCGTACGCACACATTTACACAGTGCTTGGTCTCAGCATCTAAATACAATGCTTGTTTTGGAGGCCAGTTCTCCCCTCTGCTACCGCTCTTCTCCAGTGGGGCCGTCCAGGTAAAATAAACACCAAAGATATGTTTTATTCTTTGGGCAGTGCTTTTGCAAATTCTGTTTTCCATGGTAGATCCGAAGAAATATGTGTATGAAAGTTACACTAAATAAGGGCCTGCGTTAACTTTGGCTTTGTTTAGTAGTGCCATTCTGCTCTTCCTCATATTCTCAGAGAAGACCTGGCTCATTGTGATGGACAGCTTCTCCCAGCTTTTCTCAGGTTTCAGTTGCAGAAAGGGCTGCGGTTATAAAGCATGTGAGTTTGCTTGCTGGCTGTTTAAGACCTGTTTCTCATTGTGTGTCGGGGTAAGTTTAGAATTCGCTTCCTTCTGGTCAGTGGAGTTACACACTGCAAATTACGTGCCCTTAAGTAGCTAATCATATCCCAGCAGTATAGTATTACAGACGATGACATGGAATGCCAGCCCTGCATGCTGGTTCAACAAATAAAAGAGCAAGCTCACCAGACTGCTGTAGTTAGAGGTTAACCTTCACTGCTGACATTATCACAGCTGTGGCTGCTTTTTTCTTTTTTTTTCTTTCTTTTTTTTGCAAGTGGTTATTTGCTTTTCATGTTGCTTTTATGATGTTTTTTCATCATAATTTCTGATTCAAAAAACTAGATGTCAGACGTGTCAAAGCTGAAAAGAAGAGTAGGTCAGATTTTCATTGCATGATGGAAGTGACTATAAATAGCTCTATGGCAATATGCCAAGTTTCCCCTTTTAAAAACAGTGCCAGATCCTATCTGTGTGGTATGCGAAGTCCACTATTTGTGTACGTCAAGGCTCGTTTCAGCCTAGCTTACAAGATACTTCCAAAAGAGCCAGCTTCTATTTCTCCAGTTCTGATGTCTCAAAGATACTCTTTTTTTTCCCTCCTGTTTACTTGTGTTCTCCCCAACAAATGTCACAGGAGCAATTTACCACCTCGTGAAGCCTCTCTGTAACTTAGGTTTTGTGTGTGGTAGAGGAAGCCTGTGGGAGACACTGAGTACACCAGGTGCTTTCTGGTATCAGGCCTCTCCCTGCGTTGCACTGCATTTGCTGAGGCTCATTTTCCAAGACACTGGCATCCCAACAACAGGGGGTGTGTGTGTGTGAATATTAAATAACATCACAATGATGTTTCCCTATTGGGTGGAGGAGAAGAAGATTCAGCAGAGGTAGTACCTTGTGCTATTTGCATAATTAATATTTTTAACTTTAGGTTAGGTTAAGGTTTTAACCTAAGGTTAAAGGTTTCAGATGATGATGGTCCTTTAAAATGTGATAATATGATATCAGATATATATCCAGCTCCACCAAAGTTTGAATCAGGATGTTAACAGCATCAAGGGTGCTTTCAGTTTCTCTACTAGGTTCTGAGAGATGATAATTTGAGAGGAAGAAGTTAAAAGTTGTTTTTTACTAAAAGAGTTTGGTCATTTGAATTTATTTTGTAGTAATAATTAATAAGAGCTGCCCCCATGAGTTAAGCTGCCATATACATAATCCATAATACAGCAAAAATACATTTGGCCTTCAACAAACGTTAAAATACATATTGTAGACAAAATAATTTTAGATGAAGTAAGTTAGATCTATGATGCCTAGACTTTCTTTCCCACATGACTCCAGTATAGAAGGTTTTGACCAGCACTGTCCCAATCTGCGCAGTAAATGCTGAATAGTTCCAAGTGTTTGCTGATGTATGCACACTGTCTGCAGGAACTGCGCAAAGGCCATCTTCTCATTTTGTACAAGCTCTAATATAGATGGCTTTTTATGACTAACCTGGTATGATCAAGAAATGGGATTCTTTTTTTTTCTTTTCCCACCCCCCCAAATCATTGTTCTGAGATTGAAAGAGGCAGTGACTCATTAATTCTCTCAAAAGCAGTTCATTCTTCCCATATTGAAAAGCGCATAGATCTGGGGTTTTATTAGTCATAATGTAAATGGTCAATAAGGACATGAAATAATTCTACAAGGCCTTTGTTTTTATCCCGTACGAATAGTTCAGCTACATTTGTAAACATAAAGATTTTTAGTTTGGCAACTGCAGCTGTGCTGTGCAACTGAGACCTAAGGCTGCCCAGGCACTAATGGCTCATTCCCATCTTTCTTACCCCTTCAGCTCTTAGAGCTTATGTTCTTAGATTTCTGCTATAGTACAATGAAAACTATATTAACTGTGGTTACGCAGTGGGAAAAAACGTGCTATGCTGACATGATAAAATAATGAAGAACATAAGTGGGATCAATTACCACCAGGGAATACTGGGAAAGAGTACAGTCCCTGTTCAGTGCAGCTTCTTGATAGATTTTCAGGCTGAAGGGGTTTTGTGGATAAAAATGTGAATAAAGTTCCTGTTGTTTGGTATATGGGAGAATAACATGCCCTGTGGGGCACACAATTTTCTAAGTCTTTCATATAGACTTTTTAAAAAATATTGTTAAGTGGAAGAACTTAAATATCTTCACATCACGGGATCTTTTTTGGTTTTATGATGTATGCTTTCCTGTCCCTTTTCCAAAGAATTACGGACCTGCTAATTTGTCAAGTTGTAAAGATTGGACAGCATATAACATTTTCGTGTGGGGCTGAAGAGAAGGAAATCTTTATAAATCCTGCTTATTTTAGTGTAGACCTATTACTTGTCTCTCTGCTGCTACTGTTGTACTTACCGGGCTGTGATGGTCTCTGGGACCAGTCAGGAGAGGAAGTCCTTCACTGCTTTTCATACAAATATGAGTTGTTTAAAAGTAGTTCATGTGTATGTCAGACATAAGTGTTAAAAATTAGACCCACAGATCTATTGCAGCTACTAGAAGGATTAAAACTGGCACCAGTATACTTGAATTAAGCTTTAAGACCTCTCTGAAAAAAAAAAAAAAAGTACTGCTATATAAAGCATGAAGACTAAAAAGCCACCATATAATCTATTCTCTGCAACTTACTATATGCACATGGTATAAGTAATCATCTGATAGTCAACTGCAGAAAGCCAGTATGATTGTCAGCCAATTTCCTCTTTGCTAATAGTAAAACCATTTATTATGCATACAGCCTTGAGCTGATATTTAATATTGCTGCAAATGAATCACTTTATTTTAGTCATGGCTCTAAAATTTTTTTCCGCTTCTTTCTGTTCATGGAGATTATGCCTTTCTAATATTTTGAAAGGTTTACGCAGTGTTGTAAAGACAGTGGTTTGGCTTGTGCTCTAAGTATGCAAGTTTGTTCTTTGATTGCTTTTCATAATTTTCTTTGGCATATTTAGTATTAAATGAAGTGGTCACATTCATACTCTTAGCATAAAGCATTTGACCCTGTTGCACATAAAATTTTCATGAATGTGCTACGGAAATGTGTCATCTTTAAAAAATAGTCAAAGAGTAGCTATAATGGTTTACCATCAAGACAGAATGATATATCAAGACAGATTTTGCAAAGGTCTGTGCTTTATGCAATACTGTTCCTTATTTTCATCTGTGACTATGATGGAAAAGAATAGCCACATTAAATTTGCAGATGACACCAACCAGGGGTTGACTGGAAATGTGTTGAAGGACCAGGGTTACAATTCTGAATGACCTTGACAAATAGGAGAAATAGTAAAAACATTAAAAAAATGCTTTAATGGGTCAGGTGACTAGTTCACCTAGCCTAATACTCAGTCTCCAGCAGCAATGTAGTAAAAGCGCGTGAGCCAAGCCACTCTCCCTTTCCTTCGTATTTCTTCAGCATCCACAGTCATTGCGTCAGGGTTTCCCGTAGGATACTGCAGCTCGGCAGCTCTTTGAGTGCAAGGTGGGAAAATAACCACCCGGGTTGGGTGTTTATTACACCCGAGCCTGTGTTGGCAGACTGGTTTGGGATCAAGGCACACATTGCTTTCAACTGAGTCCAAAGAGAAGTCTAACCTGCAGAAGAGATTACGTAGTCCTTCTGCTCCATTTGATGGAGTCAGGCTCCCATAGCGTGTATCATTTCTGAGCACCACACATCAAGAAAGACTACAAAGTGCTCACTGGAAAGCACCGTGCATGATTGGTGGTCTAGAAGCATCAAATAAATCAAGTGCGGGGTAGAGGGAGAGAGAGAAGGAACCGTTTGTTTTCCATGTTCATGGTAGATACGTCACTGTACATATGTGAACAGATTTTCTTAACGCTGTTCAGAATAGGTAAAATTTGAGCTCAGACAAACTATGAAAAGTTTCAAATTAAAAGGAAGATTTTAAGACATGAAGTGAGGGCGTGTTTTTAATAGCAATAACCTTACAAGCTGCACTGGGTTTTTTTTCCTCCCAGATACCAACTGCTGCAGCATTCCATACGTTTCCCAAGATTAGTAATACTTGGAGCTGTACACAATGCGTTTTCAGCTTTTGGCGTATTTACCACAGTGTCATTACAGAGTACATTGGCAAATGTCAGGGGGGAAAGGTTGCTCCTGCAGTAGCTCAAAGACTAAGCTCTTGGCTGCATTAAGATGCCACTGAAGGGCTGGGAACTTGGAACCTTTCTTCTCTGAAACATGAGGTAGGATTTATAAGCATTCGTGTACCAGCCTGCACCTTTAAAAAGAAAAACAAACCCAAACCACTAAGGATGCTGGCTGCACTTGTCACTGGAAGTGAATTAATGTGAGAGAACTGGAACTTTGAGGAGAGAGTTTATAGCCTTGCCAGGCAGGATTTAACTATATTTACCACTTTCCGTCTTTGTTTGGTTTTGGGGGTTTTTTAATACAAAGTAGTCAAACATCGAAAAAAAGCCTAAGAAGCTGCTTTACTTGAACCATTTCTCAGTTTTAGCAGCTGCCTGGAGAACATCAGTGAACAGTTCAGTTTCCTTGAAATTTTGCAATTTCCACATCATAGCGGTACTGTAGAGGTTAAACATCTCTTCAGTCAGTAGGCAGTGTTGACTCCTGAATACACTGCAGAGTCTGGGAAAGGATAAACTCCCAGTACCTTAGCGGGATTCACATCATTGATAGTTTTTACACAGAGAAAAGATTGCTCTTGCAGGTTACTTACAGAAACATTTTGAATTTAGCTTTTGTCTCCCTCGGCTCCATAGAGTTGGAGATGTGAGGCCAGATGACGGCCTCCGCTGCAGGGGGTCTGGCTGGGAGGAAGACCAAATGGGTTGCTGTTCCTTGCATGTTCTCCACAGGTCAGCTATAAGGGTTGGCAGATTTGTTATACCTAAATCAAGGACAGTCCCAGACAGGTATGCTGAGCGTGCGCTGCTTTGCAGTGCTGTGGCAAAGCAGGCGTTTGCAACAAAAGCCAAAACCACCCCAAAACCCAACACCACAGCTCATGTCCACTGGCTGCAGAAGGGTCAGCCCGTATTAGGTGGAACTTCTAGCAAGCACAGTAGGAATCGGGAATTTGAACAAAAGGACTCTACAGCCCATGTACTCGGGAAAGCCTGGAGCTCCTGGAGCTGCACTTAAATTCCGGGTGCATATATTTATTTCCCAAAGTGGGGAAAAATCTGTTGGTATATTCCTTGAAATACTAATATACCTCTACTCCTTGTTTTATATAAGGAAGATTAGGAAAATATTTATTAGCGAGGCAGCAAGAAAGGCTATGAAGGAAAAGTTGAAACTTAAAACGTTCCATTAGTTTTCACATGGTTATTTACCTGCACCAACACTGAAGCTTAAATTTGTCTTTCAAAGGATATTCTTGGCAGTTCACACAGCATACCTAGAGCTATTTTAATTTCATCACTTTTAATAGAGAAAAAGGAAAACATTCTTATTTTATTTTTTCCCCATCTTTCAAGTGTGTGAAAGGATGTATGTTGAGTTAAACACACTGGAGCAGTGAGTAGCAGGCCATGGAGTGGTCTCAAAGAGGAATTTAATGAGGTGAGATTATATCTCTCCTCAAGGATTGCGCTTTTTTCGTTTTGTGAACATGTTGTGAAATTCAACAGCTTGTCAATCATACTACAGCTTCTTTGAAACACAGGCTAGAGTATAAAAGATGGTCTATGTGGATAGCTTATATTTGGGCACGTGCGTTGTGTTTCTTGGACAGTCTCTAACTAGTCTTGGCCAAAGGGGAGAGGAATACTAGTGGCTGGAAATTTGCAGACTTTGCAACTGTTGAAAAATGTTGTAACTATGTAGTGTCTGGGTTCGCTTTTTTATGAGCACGTTGCATTTTGTACTTGCTACCTGTAGCTAGAGAGAGGGAAAAAAAAACCCACCCAAACCTGGCCCTTTACATCTCTTTGCAGTGCAGCATGTCCCTCAGTCACCAGGTGAAATCCCCCAGAGCTCCCATTCTGAAAGCTGCTTGGAATATGTAATAGTTGTTATTGGTCCTGTCCGTTGAAGGGATGTTGGAATAAAGAGAGGTATAGGTGTTTTATAAATGATGCCATCTGCATTTTTCAAACGTTTATGGTCTCATTTCTAGTATGTAATCTCTGTGATTGATGATTGGACAAGTTAACTGAATCTTAGCTAAAATATCAAGTAAGCTAGATGTGATTTAAACAAAACAATTATTCTATGAAATAGATAAAAACTTTTCATGCTTTATTATGCACTCTCTTAAGAATAAGCAGCTTCAGACTAAATACATGAAAGCAAGGGAAACCAGTTATATCTTTACTGTAAGAATAAGAGCTCTGATTCAACATTTAAGAGAATGTTTGACTTAAAACACTAATGTTCTGAGTTTTGCAAAAAAACTAGAATCAATGTAAAATTTATGCAAAAAAAGAAGTAAGAAATAGCATCTTTGTCCTGTTTACCTGTTACTGTGCAACGCCTTTGGTTTGAACGTGTGTGTGTGTTTATTTGTGCATACAAACCAGTAAACTGGCAAACTTATGAGGTATTACAAGTGGAAATCAGTGAGAAGAGAGCAAGGAGGCAGGCGGTGTTGTATTCGGGGAGTATAAATCTGAAATAGGTCTTTCATACAGAAGAGAAGGTAATTATCCCACATCTATTTCTGTGTGTTACAGTAACTTCGAAGGGCAGGTGTATCTGTCCAAATGGTCTTTTGTATCTGCCACCAGCACTGCTTTTCGGATGAAGTGAGTAGATCACACCTCATGTCCTCGTTCTGCAAGTTAACATGTACCATTATTAATACCCCACAAAAAGCCTGAAATATGTAAGACCCACAGTTGCTACCAAAGAGCCTGGAGAATTGAAATCACCCGGGTTATTTTGCTTCTGAAATCAGCTGAGCCACAGCAGCTGACAGCTCCGAGATCGGCGGTCGCACGCTGCCGCTTCATGGTACCACAGCCAGCCCGGCTGAAATCAGTGGAGGGGACAGAGTGCTGTCGTGGTGGGGGGTTATAAAGGCTTGCATGCTCTCTGTTCAACGATAAAATGATTTTTGCCTGTGAATTAGAATTGAATACACTGTGTGAACGTTTTGGGTGGTAGCAGGTGGTGTGTGAGGTGGGAGCAGGGCAGAGGCCCATCGAGCGGCTGGTGCTGGGGGTACGGCTGTGCAGAGCCCAGGGGCTCAGCAGCTGGTAGCTCTCTGGGCCTGGGCCATCCCTCCCCTCAGCACCTTCTGCTCTAGACACCCCTCGGGAAATAAATTACACTGCTCCCCGGGCAGAGTGTTTTCACCCCCAGAGATGATGTGAGAGGGGTCGCTGATCGTGTCTCAGTGCAAGGCACCTGCTGGCGGTTTCTGGCCATTTATACAAAAGGGGAAAAAAAAGAGTCTGCGGTCTGATTATTCAGGTAGAAGAGCCTCGGTGTTTTCTGGAGCTCTCTCACTTTGCTTTCAGCTGCCAGTGGCAGGCTGCTGTCACTAAACTATTAACTCTTGTTGCCAAGCGGGTAGCCCAGCTCCCCTTACTTGGCTGCAGTTTCCTCTGCAGCCAGCAGCAGTTTTCACTCAGTCTCCGGACCCACCTTCTTTTACCACCCAGACCCCACTTCAGTTTCCCTGAGTTTTTCCCCATGTCACGCATCTCTCTCTCCTCCCTGACAGCTGCTCCCACCGTAGAGATAGAGGTTCTAAACAGAGAGCACGGGAAGGGCTCAGCTCATCTTTCCTTCTCGTCTCTCTCCCCAGATCGCTGCATCCGCGGGCAACCTCCTGCAGCGGCTTGTCGGCTGCCTGGGCAGCACAGAGGTGGGGACACTTTCAGCTGTGAGACTGTAGGAAGGTCTGTTACCAAGTCTCCTCGTGGGCTTGTACCTCAACAAGCTTGGGGTGGAGAGGGATTCACCAAAACGTACTTCTGACATCGCTTCAGTCACCAAAATTAGAGGAATTAGAGCCTTTGCTGGATTTTTTTCAAACATGAGCAAAAAGCGTGCTCCCATGCTCAGTTTTATTCCAAGATGCAGCCGATCCTTTTGACTGACTGTTCTCATGAATTCAATATAAGGGAACCTTCGGCATAAAAAAAAGTCATCCAAAAGATTATATTTTGCTGAAGTTATAAGCATTAAAAACAGAGTTTTACAATAGAAAAAATGATTTCTGAGGAAATCTTAGTACCACTTATTATTAACAACTCTTCCAATATTATAGCTACTGGTATGTGTGGTGTGTGTATGTGCTATCATAAATACACATAGATAAACAGTAGTGCAAATACAAGGGAGAAAACAATTACTGATGATGCTTTCTAGCAAGGCAGCTTAATAAAAGTTATATCTTGACCTAAGATTCATTTACACTAGTAAACCTGTAGTCGTTTCAGTTTTAATGTACTAACAATGCTTACAAATGCAATTTGTAACAATAAAATCTCTACCAAGTCCCTGGAGCAGCTTTCTTTCAGGTGCACAGGAGATCAGTTCACTTGGCTTTAAACCCTGTACCTATTTCAAAATCCCCATGAATAAACAAATAAACAGAAGACCAGGGTGGGTTCAGCGGTTCAGGGACACCGTGCGGTATTTTAGGATGTTCTTCTCTGGAATCCTTTCAGCTGCCGAAGAAAATCACTATTAGTCGTAAAGTACCTAATGTGATCCACAGCTGTGGATTCCAGTGTCCTCTGCCAGTAGCGCAGGCAAATTAAATTTAAGTTAACTGCATTAACAACTGGCAGACTCCAGAAAGTGTCCTGGTGAGAAGCTGGGCTTTGGGCTCCATGATTAATTTCCTGCCTTTTCGCTTTCTGTCTACGTTATGGATCCCTCGAGTTCTTGGCTGAATGCACTGGAGCCATTAAAACTTAGGTGATATCTGTTTCAGTGTTGTCTAGCAAAATTGGTCCTGGCAGGACTAATCTGGGGGAAAAAAATGGGGGAAAAGAAGAATTCTTGATTATTTTAACAAAGTGATCTTGGCCTATGAATATTGAGGCCAAAATAAAGAATCACAGGGTTTAGTTGTTATTATGTGGTTTTGCCTGCACTAATGAATGGCTACAGCACTACCTTTTATTGAAGGAAATGAATTTGATTTTGCAAATGTCTTGAAAAAATCTTAAAATATACCCGACTGTAGTAGTTTTAAACAGATGGTTAACAAAGAGGTTCTTCCTGCAGCATCCCGATTTGTCCTAGCTTCTCCACGTGGACAAACCACTCTATCAATCAGTAGCGTTTTTCGAAATCTCTTGTATGCTGCTGGTATGGTATGAAATGATTTGAGTTTGTGCAAAATTATGTGTGGAATAATGGAAAGTATTAATATTGAGCTGATGCTCAGTTATCCATCAGTCTGGGGAAATCAGCGACACGTCCCGTCACTTAGGAAGAACAATCATATTTTTATTATAGCTCTTTTCAAACTTCAGAATATTCTGAAATCAACAGGCAAGAGACGTCCCAGAGGACTGGATGTTTGAGATTAGAATTACACAATTTTTGAAGCGCACAGATGGTGCTATATTTGGCCTTGTTTCCTATGAGTCTGCTAATTTTACGTGGAAATTACTTTCCTCATCTGTGTTTTGCAATGGTCCTCCTAGATCCCTCACCCAAGCTCTGGAGCGTGCTCGATGTGAAAGGAATATTTGGACAATTTCGCTGCCAAATTGAAAAAAATGTCTGGGGAGCATCTGCAAGGTGTTATTTTCTAAAGCTGTAAGCATCGGCCAAACTTGACGAGTTTCACACGAATGGCAAATGTATATTCCTAACACGTGAACAACTTATTTGCCAAATTTGACACTCAAAAGACCGAAAGCACTAAAACTTCTCCTCTAAGCCGATGTAGAAATTTTGACTTGGCTACACTACTCATTTTTTCACTGGTCTAGGCTTTTGATCCGTTTTTGTTGTTGTGGAAGCTCTCCCAAAATTATTTTCGGCAGATACTGCCATGGAAAACCTCAGCCCAAACGGTTCAAGTTTACCCAAGTTACAGGCAAGTGAAACGCTCCTATAGAGAGGTGTGAGGCCGCGCCAGTGGTAGAGAGCTGCTCAGCTGCGCTCGCTGCTGAAAAATGCTTCATGTACCTGGGCAAGGGAAACTGAAACCACTGGCCTCAGGCTATTGAGCAAGCTTCTTCACAAAGCTCTACCAGAAGTTTTAATTGTCATTTTCCTCTAACGTACTCCGTATGTCTCATGCACGTTTTTGAGCCGTATGGGTAAGACTCAGGCTTTTGGTATGGAAAGGTGATGGAGGGAAAAGAGCCATAGCTGTCCACTGAGGAAGTCCTGGATATCTCCAATCGCAGTCTCAGAGAGAACCATTTGGCACTCAGCCATGCGGAGAATCACAATCTTCATTCTTCCCTGTATACATCTTTCTTTGGCCATTAAAATAAAATGCCCTTGGTTTCAGAAGGGACAACCTTTAGTTAAGAGTTAAAAATCATTTTAAGCAGGGGAAAAGTTTCACACACTTCACAGTTCTCGTTGAAAATTATTGTAAGCCTGGCTTTATTATTTTTTGTGCTGGTACATACAGAATTTTTGAATGTTCTTGGCCCTGGTCTGCTTGCCACCAAAATGGATGTGTTTTTTTTTTTTTTCTTGTTGGTGGTTTTTGTGTTTTTCCATGGGATGATGCTGATCATGTTCAGCAATGTAGTTCGGGGGGGGGGGGAGCTAAGTCAAACAGAGACTGTCACAAAGCCTACACCTTATTGCTGAAAGGCTGCCCGTGTCCAGTGGCTGGCTGAGACTGCCAGGCTGGGGCGGGAACACCCACCACCACCACCACCACCACACCCCCCCCCCCGTATTTACTTGCATTAAAAACCGTGGACAGATTAAATCCTAAAAATTCCAGTATAAATAATAATACCATTCCGAGGGAGAAGGCATCAGATGACCCCAGTGTGGTCCCCAGAGAAGAAGGTTGACCTCAAGTAACCCCGTGGGCTAATTGGTTGACCTCAGATGACCCCAGCATAGTCCCCAGAGAGGGAGTTTGACCTCAAGTAACCCCCTGTGCTAATTGGTTGACCTCAGGTGACCCCCAGAGTGGTCCCCAGAGAGAGGGGTTGCCCTCAAGTAACCCCACAGGCTAATTGGTTGACCTCAGGTGACCCCAGAGTGGTCCCCAGAGAGGGAGTTTGACCTCAAGTAACCCTGTGTGCTAATTGGTTGACCTCAGGTGACCCCAGAGTGGTCCCCAGAGAGAGGGGTTAACCTCAAGTAACCCCATGGGCTAATTGGTTGACCTCAGGTGACCCCCCACCCAGAATGGTCATTAGAGAGGGACCTTGACCTCAGGTGACCCTGGCATGGTCCCCAGAGAAGAAGGTTGACCTCAAGTAACCCCATGAGCTACTTGGTTGACCTCAGATGACCCCAGAATGGTCCCAAAGCATGAGGTTTGACCTCAAGTAACCCCACAGGCTAATTGGTTGACCTCAGATGACCCCAGCATAGTCCCCAGAGAGGGAGTTTGACCTCAAGTAACCCCACAGGCTAATTGGTTGACCTCAGGTGACCCCAGAGTGGTCCCCAGAGAGAGGGGTTGACCTCAAGTAACCCCATGGGCTAATTGGTTGACCTCAGGTGACCCCAGCATAGTCCCCAGAGAAGAAGGTTGACCTCAAGTAACCCTGTGTGCTAATTGGTTGACCTCAGGTGACCCCCCCTACCCAGAATGGTCATTAGAGAGGGACCTTGACCTCAGGTGACCCCGGCATGGTCCCCAGAGAAGAAGGTTGACCTCAAGTAACCCCATGAGCTACTTGGTTGACCTCAGATGACCCCAGCATAGTCCCCAGAGAGGGGGTTGACCTCACGTAACCCCGTGGGCTAATTGGTTGACCTCAGGTGACCCCAGAATGATCCCAAAGCATGAGGTTTGACCTCAGGTAACCCCACAGGCTAATTGGTTGACCTCAGGTGACCCCAGCATGGACCTCAGAGAGGGGGTTTGACCTCAAGTAACCCCATGTGCTAATCAGTTGACCTCAGGTGACCCCACCCAGAATGGTCATTAGAGAGGGACCTTGACCTCAGGTGACCCCGGCATGGTCCCCAGAGAAGAAGGTTGACCTCAAGTAACCCCACAGGCTGATTGGTTGCCCTCAGATGGCCCCTATTGTGGTTCCCAGAACTTGAACTTGTTCATCTGTAACGATTTATTCTTTTCTTTTATGTGTCACGTCAAGGAACCTGTTTATTAACTTGGTCTGTCGCGTCTTCAATAGTCTGGTTGCTGCAGCGGCTGCAGCGCAAGTCCCCCACTCACCCTTGGATGCCTGGTGGTTTTGTTTTCCTGTCTCCACCCTTAGCTGTTGGTGACCAGCTCACTGGGACCAACCCCCCGAGAGGCCATCGCCGTGCCCGCCCCCTCAGCCTCGGTTATGCCCGTGGCCCGCTTCTGCCAGCGCCTCTCGGCAGGAGCTCTGCCCTCCCGCTGCTCCATTTGGAGCAGAAAGAGCAAAGAGTGCCAGCTCGCTCTTTTCGGTCTGGTACAACTGAATCTCTGTGTGCGTCTGTCCACACGTACCTTTACCCTTGCGTTCAGCAGTTACAGATTTGGTGATAACGTTTACAAGACATCAGCACAGTTTGAAACTTCAAAACCACGCTCTACTGGATTGACAGCCATTAACAGTACACATGGCCAAGGATTAGGCCTTAATCACCATCAACACACAGGTAAACAATTGGTGCTTAACAAGCTCGTCCTAAATTAGCCCTGAGTATAAAAGAGCAGAGAGCTGGTAGCTGGGGTTAGCAGTTGTGCCTTGAGATGGGTGCTGTGGTTTGTGCGGCTTTTAAGGTGAGGGTGGAAGAGTACTTTTGGGTGAGGGAAGCCAGACCTGGAGTAGGATACCATCTTCTTCTTTCTTGTTTTTTTTTCCTCGTTGCTTGTTGGTGCTTGATTCTTCTCCTTCGTCCTTTGAGAGGATGGGGGACAGCACACCTCCTCTTGACTGGCTTGTTTCAGTTCTTACAGCCAGGACTTGTTTTGTGGGTTGTTTTTTTTTCCAGCATGTTTCCCGTTGGGAAATGTCCTGTGGTGTTACTTTGCCTTCACCCATTATCTTCTCTACCTGCTGTACACGTGGGGTTTTTGATCTCTTTCACACTTTACTTCTTGTATTTGTTTCCTACATTTCACATGTGCAGTTGTCTTCCTCTTTGTGCTTATTTACTCTATGTTTTTTCTTAGCTATTTCATCAAATGCCAATTGCTGATTTTGCTGTTGGAATTTATACCATGCTATAAAAAGCTTACGCACGGTCACTGGTTACATTATCTTAGTGTGCCTATGTCTGTGTTTAAGGCAAGCCTTATAACTTGCTTAACTTGCTTCTAATTTTTGTGTGCGACAGGCCACCACTTTGGCTACCTTGCTCTGCGGTTGGTGGCCGTTCAGCCACAGTGGTGAACGTCCCTGTTGGACTCCTCTTGAAGGACTATGTGTTTACTTGAGGGAAAACGTCAAGAAAATATCATCCTGGGGAGGTTGCCAAGACTTACTCTAGACATGTGTGCCCTGAGACATGAGTAACCGGGTAGGCTTTCCCCCAGCAGGTTCCCAAGACTTACTTCAGTTATGTATGTCCCCAGACATGAATAATTGGACAGGCTTTCCCCCATTAGCTGCCATCTGCTGTTGTGGACCACAAGAAGTGGAGAGCAGCTGTTGTCTTTTCCTGAACCCTCTCTTGAAAGGAGGGCTCCAGCAGCACCCGTCGACCTGAAGGGTTGCTCTCCTGCATAATGCTTCTCCTCTCTGGGCCAGAGCCCAAACACCTCTGCAAGTGTCGCAGGAGCTGGTGAGGCCTGGGCTGGTGGAACAGGTTGCCTGCACTTCTCTCCTGGCTGCACTCTGAACTCCTAAGGGGAGTTGTGGGACTTGGCTCGCCCTTGGGTGAGCGTGGGCACGTTCCCTTACCGTTTGCCAAGAGCCATCCAAAGTCCTGAAAATGAAGAGCAGTGAGAGACAAGTTCTAAATCCTTCATCTCTGTGTGTCTGTATCTCACGTGGAGAAAGGTGAATGTTGCCTGAAATTCGGAGGAATGAAGTGGAAGGCATGGGACTTCTGTCCTGGGACAGAAAGGAGTCGGGAAAGGAAAAGGTATTTTTAGGTGTATGTGAAGGGACTGCCTAGCTCTGTAAACATTTGAGCCATTCCTATGGCTCACACTGGAACTGAGAGTGCCTCCAACACAGGCTAAGACAACCTACTCGTCATTAGACCCGCAGATAGGAATTCCTTCTTACCTTTGTATTCAAGATCTTCTGAGAGAGAGAAAATCCCAGTCTTGACATCTCTATGCGAGTCAAGGCCTCAAAATCTAAGGTTGCCTCCTGGAGAAGGAAGGAAATGCACAGGAAAGAGGACACAAAATAAACAAAGAAGAAGAAAAATAAAAGCAAGAAATAATCAATAACTGCACAGCCCAGAATCTGACTGGGGCAGCTAGAGTCCAGGTGCACTCACGCCTTAATCCCAGACACAGGGTTTTTGGCAAAGCAGAGCAAAAATACTTGCTGGGAAGACAGGGCTAGTTAGCCTCAGCTGAATTCCTGAGGCCCTCTCCCTCTGCTTGGTGGCAGCCGTCCTCCTCACATCTAGTGCAGCAGTTCAGAGGACACTGGTTTTGGTTGCCAGCGCGCACCCAAGTGACCTGCAGTGACACACCAGGAGTTACAGGCAGAGTGTGCTCCTGGAGATCAGAGGGGACAACCAAGGGCTTTGCCCTAAGACCTTGGCTACAGTAGTTGAAGTTGTGGCTAAATCATCACCTTGCCTTCAGTGGTGACCAGATGCCAAAATCAATGCTCAAGGAGTTGTGTATTCTCCTCTGGAGAAGCCTAATCAGGTGAGGGATGTATCCTGGCACTTAAAGTAAGCAGAGCAGGACTTACGCTGCGAGCAGTCACTGTGCCTTCCCGTGGCGTGCCTGGGGGCTTCGTGTCCGTCTACCTGGCTAGACATGTAACAAGCCTTTCCTTTTCCAGGTGCAGCCTCCAGCACTGTAATCCAGATCAAAATTTTAAGTGTGTACAGTTTTGATGAATGCAGAATACTGTAGGCATAACTTTTAGAACTTACTCATGTTGGAAGATGAGATTTGGATTGTGTAGCCCTTCATAACATGAAAAATCTGCCTAGATTTTTTCATATCTAATTATTACTTTATTTTGTCACTGTATGTTTATGCTCATCTCTTCTGTAGAGTATCTTTACAAATGAATATGAGGCCATGTTGTCTGACACCAGAGTACATTCTTCCTCAGAAAATAACACAGTTAAGAGAAAACAATTGGTTTTGTTTTCTAGTTATGATCCAGTATTTTAGTTTTATTTCCTCTCTCTGTATTAGGTGATATCTATTTGGTAACTCTCCAACTCAACCAGAATGTGATTGCTTTGGGATAGGTTATGAGACTTTTAAAAAGCATTATTAAATCAAAACCAATAACCATTATAGAACTGTGATACTAGAAAATAGTAATAAGAATTGGTCATGCATTAAAAATCCCCATCTATAGACACAGGGATAGATATACTGTTAAAGGTACAGATTTAGCAGTATTTGGGCAGCTGTAAATACATAAGAGGATGAGGTTAAGCAGCATTTAATTTTAAAGCTGCACAGATTTGCGCTACTTTTAAAGCTTTGGATGATGTGCCATGCGGCTGCCGCTGGTTTGAGGCGACAAAAAGAAAGAAGAGGGGAGCAGCCAAAGGTCTGAAGGAAAGCCGGGCTCCAAAGCCCTTTCTGTTCTGCCTGCAAGTCTATACCTGCTTCTAACAAATGGCTGCAGGTTTCCACCTTTTATATCACAAGGTCTGTTCAACAAGCAAATGTCTGATTATGGTATAGCAGTTCTAACGCTCTTCTATTGTCATATGCTTTTATAATCAATTTTGTTTGAGAACGGGCATGACATCACTTCGTGCTCATCGCTCAAGTTTTCCATCATTTTCGTTACCTTCTGGCAGTGCTTGGATTTGTTACATCTTGGGCTCTCATTTGCATCCTCCTGAAATAAGATAAATGCTCACAAAAAAATCTGCAGAGGAAAAGACAAGGAATTACACCACCCTACAGAATTTAACGTAACTGGATATGATTTCATGAAGACAAATCTACAAAAGAAAATTGATTCGTCACTTATGCAATTGATGTAGTTACTCTGTTTCTAAGCTGTTATATTGATGTGTGTCTTCTCCTGTTCCTTCATCAGGAATATAATCTTTTCATTATTATATATCCATACAATAACACCTCTGAGGGAGATCTCACGGTGCTCCATGCTATTTTACCCTAGACGAGAAACTTTCAAAGCAGTCTCAGTTTCAAATATTCACTCTTGTGGTTCACCAGTACAGACAGAAAAAGGAATATGCACATTTCTGATGTACTGCTAACAATAAAATATCTCTTTCAAATGGTCTTTTATTCAACTTCTGATTTAAATTTTTTTTAACTGCAAGGTTTTGTTGAATTTCATCATAAAGACTGCTTGTTATCCATGCAAACTCGGGGACCCAGTTTCAGGTGGTTGACTGTGGGATTGAGGGCGTATTCACAAATGCATAGAAATCCCATTAACTTCACACTTTGACTATGTCCTGAGCTTTGATACTAAAACAGCTAAGCTCTTGTTTCTCTATTTCTTCCCTTTCAGAACGACAGTACTGGGGCTCAGACCTGCAGCTTCCCAAAATACCTTTTGAAGAAATCATGTACAATGATGAAAGCGCGTACAAGTGGCTGTGCACCCTAAAGAAAGTAGGAATCGTGCTACTAACAGGAGCTGCTACTAGGCAGGGAGAGTTGGTTAAACTTGGCCACAGGATTGGGTTCCTGCGTCTCACTTTTTATGGGTGAGTTTGGTTTTTAATATCTTTGCTTTGCCGGCTATGTAATCACTTCTAATGTATTTCACTTCGGCTTGCTGGACCCCTTTTGTGCATTAACTAACTTATTAAACCAAGGTGAAATTTTTTCTTCTCTGCATGTTAGCAAATGTGGTGTCAATTAACATTCTGTATGAGAGGATTGCTTTGCTATCACAGGCAGGGTATGTAAAGAGCAGCAGCTATAACATTAACTGCTGAGAGAAAGAAAAATGCCTGAAAACAGATGATGTCAAATAAAAGATAACCACAAGATAGCCGTACTTACCTATACCATGGACAAAATCAAAAGTCCTAATCCAGTCGCCTTCTGAATAGAGGAAGTTATCTGTACTGAAACTTTTTCTTAGCCTGATTTTGAGTCATGGAAATAGGTAAGACTTAGATGATGTTATTGTGTCTCACATCACGGAGAAGATGGGCAGAGTACCCATTTCCCTGCTTTCAACTGTCTGCTCTGGAAAGCCACAACCAGTCCCAGCAAACATTTTCTTAAAACTGCTTTTTTGCAAAAATAAGAGCTCAGCCTGCAGGAGTGCAAGCAGGAACTTGTAAATCATCCTTTTGATGCCAAGACCTGGTAAACTGAACCTCTACCTCCTCAAGCAACTACTAGGCGAGTAAACAAATGATGATGGTAGCTCATGTCTTGCTGAGCTGAGTCAGTGACCTCCATCTAGCCAAGTAAAGGAGCAGCATTATTAGCTAACATATTGCCCTGTCCCTCACCCCTAGCTGTTGGTATAATTTTTTACAATACTGTCCTGGTTTTGGCTGGGATAGAGTCAATTTTCTTCCTAGTAGCTGGCACAGTGCTGTGTTTTGGATCTAGGATGAGAATAATGTTGATAACACACCGATGGTTTAGTTGTTGCTGAGCAGTGCTTACACTAGTCAAGGACTTTTCAGCTTCCCATGCCCTGCCAGCGAGAAGCTGGGAGGGGGCACAGCCAGGACAGCTGACCCAAACTGGCCCAAGGGACATTCCATACCATGTGACGTCATGCTCAGTATATAAACTGGGGGGGGTTGGCTGGGGAACAGCGACTGCTGCTCGGGGACGGGCTGGGCATTGGTCGGCGGGTGGTGAGCAATGGCATTGTGCATCACTTATTTTGTATATTCTTTTTTCATGATTATTATTATTTTCCCTTTCTCTTCTGTCCTATTAAACTGTCTTTGTCTCAACCCATGAATTTCACTTCCTCTCCCCCATCCCACTGGGGTGGGGGAGGAGTGAGCGAACGGCTGTGTGGTGTTTAGCTGCCTGCCGGGTTAAACCACAACAAATGTATATATAAAAAAAAACCCCATTACTTGGATGTGTGCTTATTCTTAAAAAAAATAATTGACAAAACCAGATAGTAACATTTAAACATAATTATGATTTCTTGGCACCTGAATAGCCACCAAAACTAGAACATTCAGGGTTTCCCATCTGAAAAGGTCCCTTCTCACCCATAATAGAATAAAAGATAATAAAAATTATGGCAAGAGTTCTCCTTCACTTGGATTTACCTCTAGTTCAGAGAATAAGCAAACAAACATGTGGGCAATAACCAGTGTCTCTTCCTTTGTCTAAAAAAAAAAAAAAGGCAAAAATAAATAGAAGTGAGGAAAAAATTTCAACCTTGGCCAGAAAGACCACATTCCCTCAAGACTGCAAGTCAGAAGGAAAGATTTTCTGTCCCTCAACACTCCCGTGTGAAGGCACATATGAGCCCTGCTGGAATATGCAATGCGGGCGAGTTTGGTAAAAGCGGCACTGTGATACCGGGAAAAATACATTAACTCAGAATGTTAATTGTGAGGTGAAGGGCAGGAAGGTGAACAAAAGATCCCTTCTTCAAGCTATGATGCTTATTAAGACTTATCATTACATCTTCATTTTGCAAGTATCGTTCCATCATCAGCTATGGAAAAAGACGTCATTGATGCTGCTGGCTTTTAGATTTAGTGAACAATTTCTAAGAGGCAGAGAAATAGCTATTGTGACACACTAGCAACTTCTAGCAGTGTATAAGTTGCTTCTGACCCAATCTCTGTCCTTCATTTTTGTTTCATTTATGTTGAAAGTCAACCTGTTTGTACAGAATTTTCCCCCGTGCTTCAAAATCAGGAAAGCTGGCTCAAGAAATTTAGAAATTAGCAGAAACTGAAGTGAACTCATAGCAGCTAGAACAGACTGTGAGAATGTCATTATTCTTTTCTTTTCCTATTGTCTTCCAAAAAGAAGGGATGGAGAGAATAATTGCTTCAAAATGCCATGAATATTATGAAGCTTTTGTCAGTTCCAGCAGCCATGATAAATATTTGTAAAGCTTTAAAGGGAGTAAAGTATAAATGTACTAGGGTAGTTAAGATAACGTACTTTCATTAAGGTGTGGTTTCCTCTCTCTGCTTACTGTGCCAGAAGGAAAAATGGTTTTCAAAGTTAACTGGGATTCAGTGAGGTTAATCCTACTGAAATAAATGGGAGCAGAACCCCCTGCTCAACTCAGAAACCTCATCCAGTGCTAAGAAACATTTTCTACCGTTAAAAGCATTCCTAATGTCAAGCACTTCTATGTTTGGCAGTCTACTGTGGTCTCAATTTAAAACTTTCATCATTATGAAAATAGTACTGCTTTCTATTTCTGTTTTGACGTGATCCTACTAATAGAGACTAGGAGATTCTTAGGGGTATCCAACCCTAATCATATCTGAGGGTGTTTCCCAGCTCTCCAGGGTATCTGAAGGATGAAACATTCATTCTGTTTGTATCCAGACAGCCGCACAAGCATCTTGAGTTAGGAACAAATGTAGCAAGCCCCAGATAACAACAAAATTTTGGTTCTTTGTTAAAGCATACCACTAAAAGAATATATATAATATGTCCAAAGTACCTCAGGGGAGAGGAAAAAAAAAAAAACCCAAAACAAAAAGCCCAAACAACAACAAAAAACCCCTATACAACCCCTTCAACATATACCATGGATTTGTGCTTAAGTTACAACAGAACTTTTAGTTGCGCTCCTAAAAGTTTCAGGGAAGAACTGGATCTAGAAGTTCCTAGATCCTAAAACTGGAAATAATCTTTAAACCTGGAATAATGTTCTTGACATGGCAGCCCACTGCTTCACCTATTGTCTGTCTGCTGAGCCCTGTAATGTGTTTTTCACTAAGGCATTCAAAAGTTTTTGATATTTAATTTAAGCATTGTAAGATAAAAAAAATCTACCATTCTGCCTCAGCTCTTAATCATCCTTGCTGTTTAAAATTACTGCCAACTGCCTATTTGAAACTGTCTGCAACATCCAGCTGGTGATAATTCTATGTTTAAGAGAGACTGAAAAGTCCCTTACTGTATAAATGTGCGTTAACTGTTAGGATATACTTCCTTGTCTAAGTTCGGCTAACAAGAGATTCAGACTGCCCTAGGGAGACTGGCCACTTTAGCACTTGTGTCATCAGAATGGTTTTTTTCCGATTAAAAAAAGTTAGTCTTGCCCCTCACTGACTCTTCCCTAATACGATTATAAACAATAATGATTATTAAATGTTTCACCTTGTTTAAAGTCAGCTTGAATTAATGGTTACTCTCTTTAAAGATGGTTTCAATAAAAGTAATTTGTCAGGATGAGTTCTGAGTCTTTGAGATAGATGGATAGATATTTTTTAAAGTGTTTTAATACATCCTACAAAGAACCTCCCGCCCATTAATGTTCCATACAAGATCAAGGTTGAAATGTGACCTTGGTCCACACCATTTGAGCAAGTAATGGTTAGAGCTCCATGCACTGTTTAAATCAGATTTACTATTGGTGTTGATTAAACCTTATTTTTCTGTTTTCTTAAGTATTTGGGTTCACAGTAAAGGAACGATAAAAGGCTGTAAGTCTCCTTGCTTTTCCAAAACCTACTTCCTAATTCATGTATTTATTAGGCTGCAGAAAGAGGGTTTCAATGTTATGAAAATTTTCCAATTAACTAAGAATTCTGCATTTAAAAGAAAACATACTTAGTTAGAATATTTAAGTTTAGTTGAGTTTGGGGTTTTTTTTCTTTTTTGCTTTTTAAACACAGATGTAGTATTTGAAAGTCTTGAAGTCTGGTTTACATCATTGCAATTGAGCCACCACGGTTATAGAATCATAGAATAGTTTGGGTTGGAAGGGACCTCTAAAGGTCATCTAGTCCAACCCCCCCTGCAATGAGCAGGGACATCTTCAACTAGAGCAGGTTGCTCAGAGCCCCGTCCAACCTGACCTGGAATGTTTCCAGGGATGGGGCATCCACCACCTCTCTGGGCAACCTGTGCCAGTGCTTCACCACCCTCAGCATAAAAAATTTCTTCTTTATATCTAGTCTAAATCTACCCCCCTTTAGTTTAAAGCCATTCCCCCTTGTCCTGTCACAACAGGCCCTGCTAAAAAGTCTGCCGCCACCTTTTTTAGAAGCCCCCTTTAAGTACTGATAGGCTGCAATAAGGTCTCCCCAAAGCCTTCTCTTCTCTAGGCTGAACAACCCCAACTCTCTCAGCCTGTCTTCATAGGAGAGGTGTTCCATCCCCCTGATCATTTTCGTGACCCTCCTCTGGACCCGCTCCAACAGGTCCGTGTCTTTCTTGTGCTGAGGGCTCCAGAGCTGGACGCAGTACTCCAGGTGGGGTCTCACCAGAGGAGAGCAGAGGGGCAGAATCCCCTCCCTCGACCTGCTGGCCACGCTGCTTTGGATGCAGCCCAGGATATTGTTGGCCTTCTGGGCTGCGAGCGCACATTGCTGGCTCATGTACAGCTTTTCATCCACCAGTACCCCCAAGTCCTTCTCGGCAGGGCTGCTCTCAATCCCTTCATCCCCCAGCCTGTATTGATACTAGGGGTTGCCCCGATGCAGGTGCAGGACCTTGCACTTGGCCTTGTTGAACCTCATGAGGTTCACACGGGCCCACTTCTCAAGCTTGTCCAGGTCCCTCTGGATGGCATCCCTTCCCTCTGGCACGTCGACCGCACCACTCAGCTTGGTGTCATCTGCAAACTTGCTGAGGGTGCACTCGATCCCACTGTCTATGTCATTGATGAAGATATTAAACAGTACCAGTCCCAATACGGACCCCTGCGGGACACCACTCGTCACCAATCTCCATCTGGACATTGAGCTGTTGACCACTACCCTCTGGATGTGACCATCTAACCAATTCCTCACCCTTTACCGGACAGTCCACCCATCACATCCATACCTCTCCAGTTTAGAGAGAAGGCTGTTGTGGGGGACCGTGTCAAAGGCCTTACAGAGGTCCAGATAGACAACATCTGTAGCCCTTCCCGTGTCCACTGATGTAGTCACTCCATCATAGAAGGCCACTAGGTTAGTCAGGCAGGACTTGCCCTTGGTGAAGCCATGCTGGCTGTCTCCAATCACCTCCCTGTCCTCCATGTGCCTTAGCATAGCTTCCAGGAGGATCTGTTCCATGATCTTCCCAGGCACAGAGGTGAGACTGACTGGCCTGTAGCTCCTCCCTGGGTCTTCCTTTTTTCCCTTTTTAAAAATGGGGGTTATGTTTCCCCTTTTCCAGTCAGTGGGATCTTCTCCGGACTGCCACGACTTCTCAAATGCGATGGATAGTGGCTTAGCAACTTCATCTGCCAGTTCCCTCAGGACCCATGGATGGATCTCATCGGGTTCCATGGACTTGTGCACCTTCAGGTGCCTTAGATAGTCTTGAACCTGATGTTCTCCCACAGTGGGCGGCTCTTCATTCTCCCAGTCCCCGCCTTTGCCTTCTGTGGCTTGGGCGGTGAGGCTCGAGCATTTGCCAGTGAAGACCGAGGCAAAAGAGTCATTGAGTACCTCCGCCTTCTCTGTGTCCCGGGTAACCAGATCTCCTGTTTCATTCCAGAGAGGGCCCACATTTTCCCTTGTCTTCCTTTTATCCCCGACGTACCTATAGAATCTTTTCTTGTTGCCCGTGACATCCCTGGCCAGATTGAATTCTATCAGGGCTTTAGCTTTCCTAACCTGATCCCTGGCTGCTCGGACAATTTCTCTGTATTCCTCCCAGGCTACCTGTCCTTGCGCCCACCCTCTGTAGGCTTCCTTTTTGTGTTGGAGTTTGTCCAGGAGCTCCTTGTTCATCCATGCAGGCCTCCTGGCGTTTTTGCCTGACTTCCTCTTTGTTGGGATGCATCGCTCCTGAGCTTGAAGGAGGTGATCCTTGAACATTACCCAGCTTTCTTGGGCCTCTCTTCCCTCCAGGGCTTTGTCCCATGGCGCTCTACCAAGCAGATGCCTGTAGAGGCCAAAGTTTGCTCTCCTGAAGTCCAGGGTAGTGAGCTTGCTGTGCGCCCTCCTCGGTGCCCTAAGGATCTTGTACTCCACCATTTTGTGGTCACTGCAGCCCAGGCTGCCCTTGAGCTTCACATTTTCCACCAGCCCCTCCTTGTTGGCGAGAACAAGGTCCAGCATAGCACCTCTCCTCGTTGGCTCTTCTAGGTTTACTCTAGGTCATCTGACAGTTGCTAATCGTGTTTCTGTGTATGATTAGGTTGAATTTGCAATATTAAATTAAAATCTGAAGAGCATAAGGTCAAAGAGAGCCTGACATCCAAAGACCAGTTTTGCAGACTAGTCTGGATTTCAAGTAACAAAAACCAGCTCTGCCACAGGGTGAAGTCAACAAGCTATGTACAGACCAATGTCCAGCTCTGGAAAAAAGTGTCTGCTCCAGTGCTAAAGGAAAGGCAGAGTTATAAAAGGGGCAGGATGTGTATGATACAATATGCATATTAGCAGAGCCAAGACTTTCGGGGGAGAACCAAAACTGTTGAACACACTTTCTTTTTCAGAATGTGTTGCCGACTTGCAAGGAGAGAAAGTAACTGTACGCACAAAGGCAGGCTGCTTTGGAGTTCAGAGCCAGACTCAATGAGCTGATTTGGGGCGAGTGTGCTATTCCTTACGTCTTGGCTTTCATTTTTCCAGTTCAGAGATCAGACACTGTTTAGCTGTCTCCAAGATGCACTGTAAGGATGCCTTTGTTAAGGCTATACAGTAAAGGCATACCTACTCAAACATAACGCTCGCAGTAGTACAAAGGTAAGCTTCCAGAACTGTACAGCGCAATCATCCTGCCAAGGTGGTGTACAAGGTGAAGGATACTGCCTGCCGTTGAGGAGTTCTGGCATTGGATGAAGGCCATAGGAAGCACCATCTGTTTGCATGTGTATGTTTTACAGACCACTGTATGGTTTGAGACGCTGCTTCTGAGCATTGTCTTCTCAATGCATTGTAAGAAGGAGTTGTTTTGTCTTTTTCCTCTGTTTAAAAGGAGTTTCTTTAATCGCAAAGGCTGTAAATAGAAAGTTGGGTTGCAAAATACTAAACCTGCTCAAAAGAGTTGCTCTCCATTTTACTGCACTGCTATCAACCAAGACTTCTTCCTCCCTGGACATGTGCACACATGTAGAGGCACGCATGTTGCAGCCTGACATCTTTAGCAATGTTCAGCTGCTCTCATTGCCATACTGGTGAAGTTAATGATTAATGCTTTGAAATTTTTGAAAAATTACTCTTTAGATCATGTTTTCCCCTTAAGAGCACTGTTTAAATAATAATAATAATAAGGAGGGAGGAATTCCTCAAGTAGTGGAAAATACAAGCAGTATCATGCATAAACTTTGTATTGTTATGTGTAGTTTAAGAAATTATCCATAAATTATTTTTAAAAAATTAAGTCACAAAACTAGTTTCAAATGTTTTAACACAGATGTGTATGACGTGGTAACATGCTAAACACATCAGAAAATAGTTAGAGAACTGTATTCAAACAGCTTAATAACCCAGTGTTTGTTAAATGTGTAATTCATCACATGAAGTCTTGAAAAAGACTAATGGTTTTGGCTTAGTTTTGGGTATTTATGTGGTATTTTTTTTAAGGAACATGTTTCTTATTTTTTACCATTATAGCTGGAACCCAGCCTAAAAATATTATGAAAGAGAAAAGCCATCTTTCCCTATAGTTTCTTTTCTCCTAATTTAACCTGCTTCATTTTCAGATACAGTTATTGTAGTGCCTGGTCTTCATGCTCTTACATATTTCTCGCAGTAGCAGAAACTCCATTGAGTTTTCAGTCTTAACAACAGACTTAGAGCAGCATTTTACAGTCCATCTCTTCACCTCTGCAATAGAAGTTCATTTCTTACTGGCATCCAATTCTGGGGTGGCTTTTACAACTGTAATAAAATAATAACTTTGGGTAATTCCCTTGCTATTTCACCAGCAGCCAAATACAAGACCTACCAAATACTATAAATAAAAGGATAAATTTGGAACTGGCAAGCTTGCCAAATAAAACATTACCTCAACAGGGCCATGAATTTTAAACTGAAATGTAACTGTAATGAATATAACCCTGACAAATGGAAAAACAAAAGCCTTTTTTCTTGTCTAGATATCTGTTTGGTACACGCTACCTAAAATATCATTACCGTAAAAAGTGGAAACATTCTCTGTATCAGCCATATAATAACAACAAGGGGTTCCCAACTTTTAACTTAACCTTTTTCTTTACATTATGGAGGCACAACTACATTAACAAGGTCTCCAGTCATACCACAGTTCATTTCTCCAAATTCTCATGCCCTAGACCTCGTGTTCCTCCCCTGTTCTGAAGCCTTGTCCAGGACTTGGGGTGGCATGAAGGGCTTCCTTCGGGGCCCCAGCACTCCCACTGAAATAGCCAAACCGTCTGCACCTCCCAGAGGGCTCCAGCTGCAAGAGAAGGACACGGGTCCCAAATCTCTTATGAATGAGACTTAGATTTTTAATAAAGCGCAAGACCAGATGATTCAAGTGTGGCTTCAGTTCCGAGCGCAGTGGTTTTACAAGACTGAGGGTGTAACAGGCAGGCTAGTTTTCTGCTCAGGGAGACTGAGCCCACATTGCCACTTAATGCAAAAAATTGCTACACCTGCCTGGTGGCAGATTTCCTCCTCTGTCAAACAGCCTGAGCAATTGATGTTGAAATCTGACCCTAATTACTAAACCACAAACTATTCCACCCCGCTTTGCTCTCCCTAAGGGCCAAGAGTCCTCTGACGTTACCCACATTTTCTTCCTTTACTTCTCACGCGCTCTCCCCATGACTGAGTTGATACTTCAGCTCAGTTGAGACTTTGACAAAGTAAGGTTGATTGTTTCACATCCAGCGCTGAGCTCCCTGTTAGCATCGCTGACTTCAAGTCAGTAACTTGAGCTTTGACCGAAGCTCCTTGCGTGGAAGGAAAGCTCCCCGGGACCAGCTCCCCTCGCAAAGCGTTAACAGCACGAAAGCACTGACCGCTTTTGCAAAACCTTACAGTGATTTTATAAAGTACTACCATTCCAGCAGTTGTATATATTGCATATAAATGAGACAATTAAAATGTGTTAAATTGTTTTAGAACCATCAAGTGACACTGGAGCCTTTTGAATTAAAGATATAGCAAACCTAGCTACCTTCAACACTAATGACAAGGATGATATAATGGGCTATTTTTTGGCTGTAAAATCGGGAACTATGGAAGTGTGGTTGAAATTATCATACTTGAGTACTGATGTCATGTACTGATGAATATGTGCTGTACCAAATAATAAAAATTATTTCTCCCAGGCAGTTAAACACATTTGCAAATATTCAAGGGGGTTTTCCCCTGGAAATTTCAGAAATTTAGTTTTAGCATTTTACGTAGTTTCTATACTAAATACCACTCCTAGAACAAAAGTGTTTGTATACTATATATAAATCATTTTGGTCTGCATGGTCTTTAGCCTATTTTCTTTTTAAACTATTATTAAGAAGTAATGCTAGACACTCCATCTGAAACATAATATATTTGGTCTATAGTATTTCACAAGGGAAAATGAGTTTCATATTTTCTTTTAAATCACTTATGCTCCTGTGATTACATGGACCGCGTATGGTGACTTACAGTTTTCCAGACAAATGTCTGGATCTATAACACGCATCTGCTGAGGACTGTCTTCAATCATGTGAGCTCCGTACAAACAAAACGTGTAGTTCTTGGTCTTAAATTCTCCTGCATGGTGTGTCACTCGAAACAGATTTTGACTGTGCTGCAATGTGATGTATTCATGTCTTTGTCATATAACTAAGACTTTTTTTTTTCCCCTGCAGTTGTCAGTAAACTTTCTTACTGAGTTTTGTCAAATTTCAAGACAGAAACTCTGTAACAAAATAAATGGGGGTAGTTCTCAGAAAAAGCGTCAGAGAAAGGGAAGAAGTTACAAAGTCTTTCATCAAGACATTTTCTTTTATCGGCAAGTCTTCAAGTTACAGGAAAGATACCCCTGCAAAGGATACTCTATATTTTCTAAGACCGTAAAGCTTTAAAAGTAATTTTTGGGGAAAGTTACATAGCCTTTAACAATTTCATATTTCATTGATAACATGCTCCACCTGGCAGGGAAAAATGGAAGGTTGATGATAAGAAGTGGGCCAACTTCCACTCTCTTATTTCTGAAGCCTCAGTAATAAGATGATAATTTATCCTAGCAGATACCTCTCGGTTAGGGTCTTCAACTGATCTTTGCATTCAGCAAAGTACCGCCACTGGAAAGATAGATACTACACCAGGGCCAGATGTCCCTTGGCACACTTAAGTTTCTAGCTTGAATCTAGGACTGCTGAAATAAGCCGTCTTTGCCGGGGTGGAGTGACACTGCTAAATCATTATTTCCTTATAATTTTACAATACTTTCATATTCAAAGATGGAATGACTCTTTTGTACTGTCATTTCACATTTTCAGTGTGTACTGTCTGGCATGCTGGCTGACTGTTTTAATATGTTTTCTCTTTTCCCTTTCATTATAAAGACCAACTTGGCAAGTGCAAGACAAAGCAGATGCTAACAATGTGGCTTATACAACCGGGAAACTATGTTTTCACACCGATTACCCTGTTCTGCAGCATCCACCCGGGGTAAGGTGAATCTACTGACTTTTTCACAATACAAAAGGGGAAAGGGAAATGTTCCTATAGCGTGAAATATGGTTAGCATTCAGTGACTCTGAATTTTGTTTTGAAAGAGCAATGTAAAAATAACAATATATTAATCTGCATATAACAATCTATATACACATGGGTATGCAATATATACATTATGATGTAAATTCTGCATAACAAGCCTGTTATGTATACCATAGTTTTTAAATGGAAACTCACAAGTATTGAGAATATTACCATATGAGAAAGCATTAGGGTCCTGTATGTGCTTTTGATGTTGCTTTCATTCTATTGAAGAAGTTGGGTGTCTGCATGCTGTAGTCAAGTTGTGGCTTCTTAGGACACGTCTGTTCACCTCAGGAGGAGAACATATTAGAAGAAATATGATTAAGATGTTATCTTCTCTTTTCTATAAATTAATTGAAATTAGACCCTTATCTGCCCTTTCGTAATTAGACAAAAAAGGGGCATTTTGTAAAGCTGGACAACAACCACAGAAAATACATTTTTCATGTAGTTCCTGTCATATCAAAGCCTAATCCACATAATTCACTAGAGAACTGAAAAGTAGTAGGAACAGGTTCAAAGGAACAAAGATAATCTTGGGCAAGTTTGCATCTATAAGCTTCATACCTACAACTTCCCCTTCTCATGTTGTGGAGTACTTTGCATCGGTTGTTTCTATAATTAAACAAAAAACCGATGTGATTTATCCACAAGTAAGTGCCAAATACTTCACACCAACATCACCTATTAAAATCATTTAGATGCTGTTCATTAATGTGCAGTAAGGATGGAATAGGGCTTAACTAATAGATTTCAGTTTCCCCCTTCATCACCATCATCAAGGTCTGCAGGTCCCGCTGGTGAGGAGATTCTGGGACAAACCCTGTTCTCTGCTCCTCTTTCTCCTCCTGGTTTTATTTGTTTTTTTCTCTTAGTGGTCTCAGAAATAATTCCCCATCGTGGAAGGGAAATGTGAACACTGTTACCATTGGTAGGACGGATGTATTTTGGCTGAGATGAACGGTTACACTTTGTGTGATGCTGGGTTCTCTAATGCCATGGGGAGTTTTACTGCCTGTGTCAGCCGCTCAGATTTACACTGGTGCAACCAAGAGCCCAGATTAGACTTTCTGCTCCGTCTTACGCCTTGGCAATTTCACTGTGAAGTGAAATGAAACGGTCTTAATCCTACTTTATGATAGAGACACTGGGCCTTCTATAAAAGCCACCTTTTCCCCTCTGTGAGCAGATAATTCATAGTAGGTTTTGTTTCTGCAAGAGAAAACTAATCCTCCTTGTTAGATAAGACTGCAATGCATTTAAAATTATACGACTGACGCAAACAGGGACTCGAAGGAAAGAAGTGAGACCAGAGCTCTGCAGCTGACTCGCAGGTTGCAAGCGTTAGAAGATATCGCAAAGGGGATGGATTTATGAACATGCTACTTTAATTTTCTGCCTGTGTGATAGTGGTGGCAGAGTGCTGTGAAGCTGCAGTAATGGGAACTCAGTCTTTTGCTGGGGAAAACAAAACAAAACAAAACACCAGAACCACAGATATGAGGGAACTGATACTAATGAACTGTTAAATATGCAAGCTAATTCTTCTCGTAATGAGATGTTAATTCATTCCAGGTTCAGTTTCTCCACTGTATAAAGCAAACAGCTGCAGGAGGTGAAAGTGAAGTTGTAGATGGATTTCACGTATCCAACAAGTTGAAGAAACAAAATCCTCAAGCGTATCAGATCCTGTCCTCTACTGCTGTAGACTATACAGATGTTGGGGTGGACTACTGTGATTTTGCTGTTCAATGTAAACAAAGGATTATAGAGTAAGTAGTTTCAACACCACCACAAAGTAAAATCCCTGTTGTATGGTGGATTACATGTTGGTAGGAGGAGGTCTGCTCCTGCCACCTTGTGGGGAAACACTGGTTTAACTTGGTGTGTAGTTATTTTGGTGGGGTTTTTTGTTTGTTCGATTGGGGTTTTTTGCCAGTGTATAACTTGTTCTTTGCTTTGTACCACCACAGCATAGTTTTCCTTATTTGGTTTTTGCCACACACCAGCAAGAAGTGGTGGTAATTAGAGCAAGTCCTAGGTACAGACACAGGTTAACAGCAGCTGGGTCTGTTACTAAATTCCAGCCAATGTACATCTGTATCATGCCAAAGAGAGGTCATAATTTGAAGCATTTAGATTAAGAACTATATATTATAAAAAGATCAAATGCAAACGATCATAATCTCTTCTGAATTTAAAGACTTTACAATTCTACAATTAAAGTGTATAGAATATAGATGTTTGAGGAAATCAAGTGTCTACACTTTCTCCTGATTATCCCTTTTCCTAGTTAGGCTTAATTACCAAAATCCAACCCAATAACAATCTGAATCTCACTATAGAAACATACTGAAATTCCAGCAGGAGAGTTCAGTTGCTGTTTAACCATCTTAAAATGTTTCAGTAACAACATAATAAGTTCCTTTTCCTTTCCTTCTCTCTTTCATAGCGTGGATTCCAGAGGCCAAGCAGTTCGCATCAATTATAATAATGCAACAAGAGACACAGTGTTTGACGTACCAGCTGAAAAAGTGAGGCCATTTTATGCAGCGCTAAAGGAATTTGATGATTTATTAAACAGTGCAGAACACAAGTTTACTTACAAGCTGAAACCAGGTCAGTAAGTTGCTTCTACTCGCAATGATTTTTCACGTTTTTCCTAACAGTCAAAACACTTGAGCATTGTTAGCACTGGCACTGAGAGGAAATTTCATCCTTCTATCACCTATTTTATTTCATACTGCATCCTTACATTCATCTCATAGATTTATTTTGCCATTGTTACACTATAAAGAAAAAAAAAAGGGGGGGGGGGGGAATAGAGTCTATCTATTGATTAGTCCAATGTATCTTTATACTACATCAAAAACCCATACCATATAGGAAATTGCAACTTGTCATATCAATAGCACCACAGATGGGAAATGTCATGTGTAAGACTGCTGTGTCGTCCCAGGTCAGTGTCTGTTCATTAAATGATGCACAATCACATACTTTTTCCTCTGCTTCATTTGATGCAGAGTACGGACGTTAAGCCAAATGTTATGTCTTTCTTTATGACACTATTTTGTTAGTGGGGCACCTTCCCAACGGCTGCAGGAGTTGCAGAACATCTAGAAGATGATACAGATGCATAATGTGCATAACGCCGAAGGAAGCCGAACAGCGCCGTGGGGAATTCAGTTAGTGTCTTTGCTTAGACACCGAATGCCAGCGTAATGCTGGATGAGTTACCGAAGGCCACTGCTGCTGTGCTGCTTTTTCTGGGTGGCCCATGCAAGACATCTGGAGGCAGATTTGCAGAAGTGCTAAGTGCTCTAAACTTCAGCTAGAGTTGTACAGGGCTGTGTTTCGAACATAAAACATGCTGCAAAAATGCCCTTTACTCTTTAAAAGTCAGTCCGTGCATATATTTAACTACTTTGGCCTTAATCGCTGTTCTTTCATTCCCCAGCTATAAAATAAAGATATGAATAGTCCCTCATCTCTCAAGACACGTTACAAAAGTAAATTCATTAGTGTATCTGACTGCCTCTTGTGCTACGATGCTAGTGTCTTTAAAATGTCTATGAGGAAATGAATCTCTCTCTATTGGGAATACGCAATAAAATAATTTATAAGATCATATATAAATGGTAAAACAAAGTACCTCACATTACATTAGTACCATCCATCCCATCAATTAGCACACCAAAATGGTGGCAGAGGGGAGGGGGAGAAGGAAAGGAAAACTATGAGGTTATTTAATTAGAGATTTATCATAACAGTGGCACACAAGGGAGAAAAATTAAAATGGCGTGCTAGCCTTAATTATGTGATTTCCTAACTTTCAATGGCTTGACTTTGTTCTCAGTAATTAACAGGGATAGTAATGCAGGATGTGTATAGTACAAATAGTACCAGACATATCAAATAAGAATCATCCTGGTGGCTTTCACCCTTTTTATCCTTCCCATGGATTTGCTGTAGTCACCTTTCCCCTCAAGGCCTTCTTTTCTCAGCATGGACTCCCCTACCACTCCGCTTTTTAACTCCTGATTATACAAGAAAAGAAGCAGAAGTCGAAAGGGACCTGCCCTCTCTGGTTGAGAATGACTAGCTAAATTAAAATTACTGTGTCATTGCTGTGTATCTCCAGCTGAACTACTTGAAATTATTGCTCCCCAACTGTTGATATAAATCTACCTCCATGTTATCTGTTTGAAGGAATCAACTATAACATACCAAATATTAAACTTTGTGCAATCTCTTTATAGGAGACATAGTGACATTTGATAACTGGCGCGTGCTTCATGGTCGCCAAAGCTACCACTCGGGATCAGAAGTGACTCGTCACCTGGAAGGTGCCTATGCAGACTGGGATGTGGTCATGTCAAGGCTCCGGCTTCTCAAGAAGACGGTCCTGAACAGGGACTGAGCTTTCTTCTAACTAGAATGAGCAAAACCTCAATTGTCTAACCTCAAAAAAAAAAAAAATTGTGTTTTCTTTTCAGAAACTAACATCACGGATATATTTTTGAGTTCCATAAGCTAAGAAACCTGTTGTTCATAACAATTTAAGATTTATCTGTGCCCTGGTCTTTGAATCTATAAAATGCATTGCTACCTCTGTCAGTTTATTTGCTTTTTAAAATCAGTGCGCGAAATGGCTTGGAAGATTATCGCTTTACTGGGCTGACTGGGTATCACAATGCCTTAATTTTCCTCTACAAATATACCTGCCCTCCCTAGAAAGCTTGTAAGGGAGCATCAAAAAAGAGCTTATAAGAATTACTTACTAAAGATTTGTTATGAACAGCACCTTCCTCTATTTTCAGAGAGGCATTCTTTATTGCTTAAATCATAACTAAAATTCATTATCAAAATATGCAACGACTGCTGCAGAGTTATTTTCATATACACACCTTTCTAGGTAGAACTCCACTTTAATGCAAGATCTCATTCAATATATGCTGTATTCTGTATATCCCGCCGTACAAGTGATGACTGTCACAGCCACAAGTAACTTTTACTACATTTCTAAGTCCATAAGCTCAGAAGCCATAGAGCTACCAGAGAACGCATCGTATTAATTTTCCTCTGCATTAGGAATAGAAATAAATCTCAGTGTAGAGGTGGCAGGCAGGGTCAGAAATCCCATCAGATGCTGTGCACAGATGTAATTAAGATCTGCAGGGCAGACAGACTTTTGAGTAAAGTCAGGAAGAGGAATGCTGATGCCGCTTTGCGGCTAGAAATCACAAAGCACAGGAGGTGGTTATTGAATTCACACCTGACAGAGAAGTGGCAACTGAACTCAGATCCATTTTTGTTACACCAAATACAAGAGCATGCCTCCGATAGACTTGGTCTGCAGAATATTTTCCTCTAGGGTGTATTCCGAATAAAGATCACGCTATGTAAAAATTACTGCAGCCGAAGTAGTGGTTTTTTCCCTATATTCAGATGCCAAACTGAAAGAGAAAGAATTTTAAAACACTCGTTTTTATACCCAACAATATGTCCACTGTCTTTATTCTTTACTGTCCTTATAGCTGCAGAGTTAACAGGACACCCTCTCACCTGTGCTGAGAGCCTGACAAAATAACCACACCTCCACCCTCAGATATGCTCTGTTCAACTGTTTGTTTTTAAACTATTCCTTGGAAGTCAAATAAATCCTAGTCTCCTCCTAGTAGGCTAAAACAGTAGAACTACAACTACAGAATTAATTAAATAACTGTAGAATTAAATTAGTTGACACAAAAAACCCCAACATAAGTGAGACCCTAACATAAGCTTGCAAACACTTCCATAGCTTCTACTCATCATTTACAGTCAACAGATATCTCAGCTGAATAATCAAATAAAACTAAATTAGGATTTGGTCATGATCTAGCATAGTGTGGTTCGAATCCATTCCACTTTAGTAAGTAGTGAAATGTTTTTATCAAAGTTTTGACATTAAGACATAGTTCAACAAGACTGGCTTTTAGTAGTAATTTGATTTCTCAGTGCCTCTTTTAATAATTAATTTTGGAAACATGAGGAAAGTATTTTTTGCCTTTGCTATAAAAGGGGGAAAAGATGAGGAAAGGTTAATACCTGTATTCTGTAAGACACCAGCAGTACTGTGCTTTAACTGTGATATTTTCCATATAACAATTTAGTGAAGATTGCAATTTATAACTTTAAAACAAGACATCTTGGGATTTGTATCAATGGTTAATAGGAAAGACATATTTTCTGCTTTTATTCTGTACTTTTCTAAAAACCATTTTATTCAAATTTCTGTTTATTAAAAGCTATTATGGAACTTATTACTGTTTTGGACTCACATCTAATCTCACACATAACATCTTGCACACAGATATGAAGTCCTTATTGTTATTTACAAATGGTTGTAAATATGATTAGACCTGGATCCATTCAGGTTTGTCTCGTATACTTAACATATAGTTAAAATACAACTAAACCCATAGGTTTGAAGAGCTGCGGAGAAAACAAAAAACAAAACAAAACCAAACCCCAGAATTAATCAAGGCTCTCAATGGATCTAATTTTGCACTGCTGGGATTTTTTGTCAGTGAAGAATGCCCTATTAAAAACTCACGCAAGAGATCCCTGAAGTTCATACTTTATGCCTAAGATATGTTGTACTTTATATACCCGCACCTCCTTGAACAGTCAACATTTTCCTAAAGTATGTAGTATCAATGTTAAATAAATAACATAGCAATAATTAAAAATAAGGCAGCTTTGCAGATTGCAGGCGTATGCCACTTACACAGACAAGGTGGGTGGGTGTAGGAGTGCTGTGGCTCCAGGTTCCCAACAGCACAGTCACTCTGCTTGCGTGCAATTTGCAATGTGTAAATCCTTTAGTATTATATATAAACGTAATTCAAGCTAGTATATATTCAACAAAGTATTTCATGCAGAATAGAGTACAAATAACGATAAAAACTGTTCATCAGTGGAAATGTGAAGCCCTGCACAAACAAAATCTAAATCCCTGCAACACCTCCATGAGCTATGGCATAATATCCAATTTAACTGGGAAAGGGTCAGACTACCCAAACCTGATGCACAATCAAAACTTATGTTTCTGGCTGCCAATCCTCTGCTCAACTTCTAGGATCCAGCTACTATCTATATCACAAATTTTCATTTTAAACACATTTGCATATTACTATAGTCGGACTGGGAAAAGAGAGTATTTCTGTAACTATCTGCAAAGTAGATCTCCTGATGACTATACTGGTACCTGGTCAGGCGAAATAACGGAAGAAGCCCAATATGGGCTTATTTCCCCTTCATCGCCAAATCCACACCAAAGAATGATATTGCAAAGCTTTCAGACAGGTCTAGCTTCTGATCTGCCTGCAATACTGACATGCGCGGGTCACCCAGCACAGATACCCCAGCCTTCATAGACTACCAGGCCCAATTGTCTCTACCGTCTTATAGCAGCAAGAAAAATTAGCTGGTAATAGGTGTTTGCAGGACAACTCTGAAGAACAACTCTGGAGATCCATGCAGCAGCAAAGACGCAAGGGTTATGGATGTGTTAGAAACCATGGAAGCGCCTGATAATGGTTACGTAGGACTTTTAGGGTTTCTCTGCCCAAAAAGGCGGTGGAATCAATAGCCCAACTCAAGTGCATCTACACCAGTGCACGCAGCATGGGCAACAAACAGGAGGAGCTGGAAGCCATTGTGCAGCAGGAAAACTATGATATAGTCGCCATCACAGAAACATGGCGGGATGACTTGCACAACTAGGCTGCTGCAATGGATGGCTATAGACTCTTCAGAAGGGATAGGCAAGGAAGGAGAGGCGGTGCGGCAGCCCTGTACGTTAGGGAGTGTTTTGATTGTCTAGAGCTTAATGACGGTGACGATAGGGTCAAGTGTTTATAGGTAAGAATCGGGGGGGAAGGCCAACAAGGCAGATATCATGGCAGGAGTCTGTTATAGACCACCCAAGCAGGATGAAGAGGCGGACAAAATATTCTATAAGCAGCTGGGAGAAGTCTCTCAATCGCTAGCCCTTGTTCTCATGGGGGACTTCAACTTCCTGGACATCTGCTGGAAATACAACACGGCAGAGAGGAAACAGTCTAGGAGGTTCCTGGAGTGCGTGGAAGACAACTTCCTGACACAGCTGGTGAGTGAGCCAACTAGGGAAGGCGCCCCGCTGGACCTGTTGTTTGCGAACAGAGAAGGACTTGTGGGTGATGTGACGGCTGGAGGCTGTCTTGGGCATAGTGATCACAAAACGGTAAGGGGTTTCGATTCTTGGAGAAGTAAGGAGGGGGGTCAGCAGAACTGCTACCTTGGACTTCCGGAGGACAGACTTTGGCCTGTTTAGGAGACTGGTTGACAGAGTCCCTTGGGAGGCAGTCCTGAAGGGCAAAGGAGTCCAGGAAGACTGGACGTTCTTCAAGAAGGAAATCTTAAAGGCACAAGAGCAGGCCGTCCCCATGTGCCGAAAGACAAGCCGGCAGGGAAGACGACCAGCCTGGCTGAACAGAGAGCTTTGGCTGGAACTCAGGGGGAAAAAGAGAGTTTATGACCTTTGGAAGAAGGAGCAGGCAACTAGGAGGACTACAAGGATGTCGTGAGGTTATGCAGGGAGAAAATTAGAAGGACCAAAGCCCAACTAGAACTTAATCTGGCTACTGCCGTAAAAGACAATAAAAAACGTTTCTATAAATACATTAGCAACAAAAGGAGGGCTAAGGAGACTCTCCATCCTTTATTGGATGTGGGGGGAAACATAGTGACAGAGGATGAGGAAAAGGTTGAGGTACTTAATGCCTTCTTTGCCTCAGTCTTTAATAGTAAGACCGGTTGTTCTCCGGGTACCCAGCCCCCTGAGCTGGAAGACAGGGACGGGGAGCAGAATGAAACCCCCATAATCCAAGGAGAAATGGTTAGTGACCTGCTACACCACTTAGACACACACAAGTCTATGGGGATAGATGAGATCCACCCAAGGGTACTGAGGGAGCTGGTGGAAGTGCTCACCAAGACACTTTCCATCATTTATCAGCAGTCCTGGCTAGTCGGAGAGATCCCAGTTGACTGGAAGTTAACAAATGCGATGCCCATCTACAAGAAGGGCTGGAAGGAGGAACTACAGGCCTGTCAGTCTGACCTCGGTGCTGGGGAAGGTTATGGAGCAGATTGGTTGAGTGCCATCACGCAGCATGACAACCAGGTGATCAGGCCCAGTCAGCATGGGTTTATAAAAGGCAGGTCCTGCTTGACTAACCTGATCTCTTTCTATGACAAGGTGACCCACTTAGTGGATGAGGGGAAGGCTGTGGATGTTGTCTACCTAGACTTTAGTAAAGCCTATGACACCATTTCCCACAGCATTCTCCTGGAGAAACTGGATGCTGATGGCTTGGACGGGCGTACTCTTTGCTGGGTAAAAAACTGGCTGGGTGGCCGGGCCCAAAGAGTTGTGGTGAATGGAGTTACATCCAGTTGGTGGCCGGTCACAGGCGGTGTTCCCCAGGGCTCAGTTTTGGGGCCAGTTCTGTTTAATATCTTTATCAATGATCTGGATGAGGGCATCGAGTGCACCCTCAGTAAGTCTGCAGATGACACCGAGTTGGGCGGGAGTGTTGATCTGCTCGAGGGTAGGAAGGCTCTGCAGAGGGACCTGGACAGGCTGGATCGATGGGCCCAGGCCAACTGGATGAGGTTCAACAAGGCCAAGAGCCGGGTCCTGCACTTGGGTCACAGTAACCCCATGCAACGCTACAGGCTTGGGGAAGAGTGGCTGGAAAGCTGCCTGTCGGAAAAGGACCTGGGGGTGCTGGTCGACAGCCGGCTGAATATGAGCCAGCAGTGTGCCCAGGCGGCCAAGAAGGCCAATGGCATCCTGGCCTGTATCAGAAATAGTGTGGCCAGCAGGAGTAGGGAAGCGATCGCGCCCCTGTACTCGGCACTGGTGAGGCCGCACCTCAAATACTGTGTTCAGTTTTGGGCCCCTCACTACAAGAAAGACGTCGAGGTGCTGGAGCGTGTCCAGAGAAGGGCAACGAGGCTGGTGAAGGGTCTGGAGAATAAGTCTGATGAGGAGCAGCTGAGGGAACTGGGGTTGTTTAGCCTGGAGAAAAGGAGGCTGAGGGGAGACCTCATCGCTCTCTACAACTACCTGAAAGGAGGTTGTAGCGAGGTGGGGGTCGGTCTCTTCTCCCAAGTAACAAGCAATAGGACAAGAGGAAATGGCCTCAAGTTGTGCCAGGGGAGGTTTAGATTGGATATTAGGAACAATTTCTTCACCAAAAGGGTTGTCAAGCATTGGAACAGACTGCTCAGGGAAGTGGTGGAGTCCCCATCCCTGGAGGTATTTAAAAGACGTGTAGATGTGGTGCTTAGGGATATGGTTTAGTGGTGGACTTGGCAGTACTAGGTTAACAGTTGGACTTGATGATCTTAAAGGTCTTTTCCAACCTAAATGGTTCTACGATTCTAAGCTTTGGGCTATATCCAGAGGGTGCTAATGGACATGATTTCACTTAGTTGGCTGTAGTCCAAAAGCTATAACGCCATGTTACCTTTGTGCTGTTCATGACACATCAACTATCCGGCCTGTGGTCAGCAACTGGCTGCATCTAGTGGGGTCACAGCACAGGGAGAGAAACAGGAGAAATACGTATCCATTTTATTATTTGCAAATGCCTTTTCTCTTTTGTCCTAGCTTTCTCCTCCTCCCATTGCATTTTGTAGCAATGGATGTTTGGATCCAATCCCATGGCATTGTTTTCATATACAATTTTTAAAATATTTTTTTATATCAGATTTCCAGCTCATTTTTAAAGCTTGCTGAAAGCAAGCAGTGTCTTGGGCATTTCAGTACACTCACATCTCTGAGGATCACTTCAGCACAGCTCCGTTTTAGCCACTGCTGAGCTACCTGCAGCACGTGCCAACTTCTTTTGCTGGGCAGACAGTAAACCCGAGTCCAGAGAGTTTTCCAAACGCCTATTGTGGGAAGAAAGGTGGATTAGCTGCCCAGCTTTGCAGGTTGAAATATATTGGTTTATGTATGTCCAGCAAATTAAATGCAGCCTTTCATCACACTGCAATATATCACTCCTGGAATATATGTATTTATTCTGTACTGTGTTTTTCTCTGACACAAATCAGAGAAAGCACTTAGCGATCTTGTCTCAAATTCCCCCTAAGGCAAATGAGGTTTTATTCTAATCTACACATTCATAAAGCTGTCAGTTTAGCGCAAGTCCATATTTGAAAGTTTCATGCTGGAAATTTGAAATCACTTTTGGTAAAAGCTCACATAATAAATATATTTTATACACACATTTTAAACTTACAGCAAAAGATCCCCCCACCCTGTTACGCCAGCCCAGTAGCGCCAAAAAGATGGTAAAGATTGAGATGGAGAAGGAGCACAAAAATGCACCTCCCCTTTAAACAAAAAATAAACCCAAACTAACAAAAAAAAATCCACCCCACACCAAAACTAAAAGGAAAGTAAATCAGAACTGCTTATAAGAAACCCATTTTTCCACATAATGTCTGGTTAAACTCTAGAAAAGGAAAATGTCAAAGGCAGGGAACTAGCTACAGGACCTTTAGAAAATAGCCAAAGAAATATCAAACTTTAACTAAAGCATAGACATGGCAGCTATATGGGATGTTTCTGGCTGAAACCAATCTCCATATGGGACATGGGATGAGATCTAAGAGAAGGGAGAGAGGGCATTTTGCAGCCACCTTTTCCCGCCCGCTGCTGGACCAAGGCGTGGGCAGGAGGGTGGTACTGCTCCTCCCGAGGGCACGAGGGAGGGGAGATGCGCATACCCCAGTCTCCTGTAATGTCTCCTGCAGGACAGTGCTGGGGAACAGGAAGAGTGGCTGGACCAACCAACGAGCTGCTGTTTTTCCCGGCTACTTAAAAGGATCTTCAGCAGAGCCATAGCAATTCAGAGTGGCCCCAAGGCAGCTCCGCATTGTGTCAAGGGCACCTGGTCAACCAAAGGATTAGGAGCTGCTTTTGGGGTGTTTTATAGGATATGAGCCGGTTTAGTTAGCAAAATATATTTAAAGTCAAATATTTTATGTATTTTTAATGACTTTAATATGTGAAAGTGCCCAATAACTTTAAAGCAGGCAGAAGATTTTCTTTGTTGCCATGCCACAATGCATGTCTTCCCCCATTAGCTCAAGCAAAATGAGACAGGAGGTCTAAACATATGGATAGCAGAGCGTGGTTTCTCTATCGTCCTTTCTTTCCAAGCAGTCATTTAGATCAATAACTACTCATGTTGGCAATAATCGAGCCATGCATGTCTTTCAAGTTATTTTTGGAAACATTCAAAGCAGCAAAGATCACAGAGCAATGGACACGGAGAAGATACTCTGAAAATTGTATGTCATGTATGTCATACTCAATTTCTGAAATCTTGGCCTGTTTTTTTTCTTTAATCGAACAGGAAAGTTGTTATGAAAATGTGCTAAGGGCAATATAATGCCCTTGAAAGGAAGGGGGTGAGAAGCAGGCTACTGCAGCAAGCTCTGCGGTAGCATACCTTTGAAATGCTGCTCGTGACGGAGCTGGTTAACTCCCTACAGCATGTCTGGAAATCAGCAGGACACAACTCTCTCGCTTCTAACCACCCAAGTCCATAGCTGTCTCCAGTCCTTTGCCGTCTTCAATACCCTGTTCACGATTAAGTTTTCCCACACTGCTCCCTTGCAACTTTATTTTCACTTTGACAAGTAAACACACTAGACCAGGGTAGGTAGGAGGAAAACCATACCCATTCATTTTTTTGGCTCCTCTAAAAGATTGCCAAGAAAAACAAGCACTACATAGCCAGATCACGTAATTTTTTTTTTTTTTTGGCAGCTGCAAAGATTTAGAAAGAGCCTTTCCTCATCCTTTTGCATTTCCCCAACGCCATGTGGTGTCTGTTCTCTAAGAGGCATGCCCTGCAAAGGAAATGGAGGCAGTTTTGTGCGTTGTATTTGCGGCTTCTCCTTGACTTCATCACTCCCCTGCCCTCACAACATTGTCCCTTTGCCCAGAGGCATGCAATCTGCTAGATTCTTTAACTCTGGATATTGTTATTTATAAGTTATATGCTTTATGTACTATTTACTTTTTATCCATTGCCATTATTTCCATTGTAATTAATTTAAAAAGCATAATTTAATTGTTTTTTCATAATGAGTAGCTATCAAAGCTAAAGGAGCCATCAGTGTCAGAAGGCAAAACGTTGTCTCCTCTAGTGCACTTCATTCATCTCCAGAGCTAAGGATTTACTTCTGACTTTTTTTCAGCCAGATTAATTCTTTTTGAGTAAGAAGATGCAGCAGAGGGGTAACCCCACGTATTTCAGAGTCTGCTTCTGGCTACACCTGCTGTGGCAAGAGCTCCTTTCCCACTCTGTGGGATTTAACCAGCCTAGCAGATTTCCACTTGGTTGTTTGGATTTCTTTCCCTGGACTCAGCATTTGCAACCTCATAGCAGCAGCAATACAAACGTAAGCTGAAGCACAAAGCCATCTTCTTTGCATCAGAACTAAGTGAAGGCCAAAAGCTAATGTGCAGGACTACGCCTGCGGTTAAACTGGGGCCTTGGGTGTCAGGTGTTCAGTTGCTTTTATGGGAATTCAGATGAAATTTGTGGAAACGTAATGAGATCAACACCTTGTGAAAGGTCCCCTAAGGTCCAGCGAGAGTAAGTATGGCTGGTAAGATTACAGCTTTAGCCCAGCTGGAGGAAGACAGTAAGCCCCGTCCCTTTTTTGGATGTAACCCGCAACCCAATTCAAGTGGAGCCAAGTTAAATTCTCATAACTAAAGTTTAATCTTCAAATCCCCCCCGAGGCTGGAAGCCGTGTGCCAGCCCTGTCCAGTGGCTCTTTCAGCAGCAGACCAGCGACCCAGCTGCAGCGGCCCTTGGTCTGCTCACCACCCCTGCTGCAGTGTACAGGATGGAGGGTGCTCAGCTGGGAAGCACAGCAGCCAAGGGGAAGCCAAGGCTCAGGGGATTTTCATCTCCGTCAGATGAGAAAGGTAAACCAATATGATAGGAAAAACAGACCACGTTGTTGCTGCGGCCCGGACAGATGTTTGCTGTCAGATGCATTGCACGCTGTACAGCCATGTCTGCTGGAAAAGCATTTTACGGATGATTTATCACATTACTATGCCAAGGAGCTGAAAAGCCCCCTGAAAGTTTTCCACTTAACACTAACGTTCCCAGCTGGGTGATCCTCCCTGATATTTTCTACATGACTGTTCAAAGCAGTTCACAGAGCGGGGGAAAACCTTCACCATCCCCTGGCTTGCCGGCAGTACTCTCACAGACAGACCCGGGACGTCTCAGGGAGCCAGAACACTAAGCAAAATTTAGGACAGATTTGTTGCGTTCCCTTCAGGTTTTTCTATTTATGGCCGTATCACTGGGGAGGGGATGGTTTATCCTGGCTGCCAATGTACATATCCTCTGCTGAGCCTTAGAGCCAAACACCACGCGGGGTGAGGGGTTGTCCAGGCAGCTGCCCAGGTGTGCAGGCAGCAACGCAGCTCCCAAGGTGCTCGCAGGATCCTGCTTTCTGCAGGCAGGCAAGTCTCCTGGCATCAGCTGCTATCGCCAGGACAGGTTTAAGCCAGAGAAACTGCAAAATAACTAATGATGACCGGAACATTCCCAGGGAGCTGCACTTTAGGAGCAGGTTGTCCTGCACATCTCTCTCTGCAGTCAGCTGGGTTTCTGATCTAGGATCCTCCTAATGGTTGGTCTCCTTCCCATTATCATTGCTGCATACTGTGACAGTGGAGGGAGCCCAGCAACAGCAGAGGCCCAAGTGAGAAAGGGATATGGATAATCATAACACTATGATTTTTAGTCAAATTAGCACCAACAGCTCTTCGCGGGATCACTTGCTGACAGGGTTGACTGGCAAGAGGCTGTGGTTCCCAGAAGCTTCTCCCTGCAGCAGGAGCATTCCCTTACCCCACAGGGAAACCAGGGCTGCCCAGCCCAGGGCAAGCCTCTAGTACCTACTGTAGAAATCATGAATAAGAAGTGTTATTGATGACCTCATGAGAAAATGCTTAAAGATAGCTAAAGAAGAATGAAACGCCTATAGCCACTTAGAAATATACACGCTTTAAGTAGCTCTGACTTTTTTTTTTTTTCCCCTGAAAAATGCAGTGACGTGACCTATTTTGGCTGATAGGAAGGACTACCCACAGCTCTGAAAGAATTTTGTTTCACCAGAGCAGGCGTTTAAAGACCTCCTGGGACCAGCACATTAGACAAAAAGAAAAAAAAAAAGGAGCAACCAGTGCCCTTGGACTCCCTCTGCGTGGGGCCGAACCCAAAGCCACCAGTGCCAGTGGACAAGACTGCCATTAATATTATGTACCGTTGGATCACGTGCCAAGGTCCAAGTACTTGTTTTGTTTCGTTTCCCCTATACTAAGGTGGCCTCCTCAGTTTTAGCTGCAGCTGATGAGACAGGACCTCCATCTAGCGGCTCTGGGGAAAGTCCACAGCCTTAGTAACCCAGATGCATTCGGGTTGAGACGTTCCATTACTCCACTGCAGGCAACCTCAGCCATTAATATTTTAAGAAACCTATTGGTTTAGGAGTCAACCAAATCCCCGTACGAAGAAGGATGCAGTTTCTGTTGTGGAGCCAAGCTCTTCAGGTTGGTTTTGGTCATACCTGCTGCATTAGCATCAAAGTTATCCTCCTAGTGATTTGGGGTGTGCACCAAGCTTGCTCAATGCCCCTCTCAGCCTGAATATGGGTAGGAATATGGATTTCCCCTTGAGATAGTTCCTGAGCACAAATTATAGGGAGGTCAGGCCTATGGGTGTTGGCACCATTCTCCCAACCTGATGCTTCATTTTGCAGTCCTTGATTTCCTGGAGCTCCTACACTCGGAGCTCCCCCAGCAATTTACTCTCTGCTCTGGAGAGGAAGGTAATGGCTGGGCACAGTGCTGCTTACTCCCCAGGGGAACCAGATACAGCACTAGCAACAGCAGAAAGCGTGGCCTTCCTTCACGTTTGACACAGGAGGGCATTCAGAAACAGCATGTTCAGTGAGGATGAGACTTGTTTCCAGCTTGAGCACGTGTCCGGGAATCCTATGTTCCCATTGGGCTCTTTATCCTGGCTATGTCCTTGTTTCAACATCACTGCAAATGCCCACTTTGAGTATTTCTCTTTCCACACATGGCACAGGTCATAGCAGAGGAGCTGAGGAGCTGTAAGCGTATTCCACTTCTCCCATGTTATCCTGCTGTCTGTATAGCAAGCGGTTCATTTGCAACTGGATTTTTGTTAGCTAGATGAAGAGGAGATACTTCAGCTAGACTCATCTCCATTTCAGCGAGGGTGGTTTCAGTGCCCATACATTTACTCGCATAGCTTTGGGCTCACCCACCTGCTTGTGGGAGAGCACTGTGCTGAGCTGGCACTAGTGGCCAAACACACAACATCTGTACGTGTGCTCTGGTGCATGATCACACCTTACCTGAGCACAAGCTGTCTGAGGAAGCCCTAGTCTGCACTCAAGCTCCAAACTGAACGGTCATAAAAGCAGCAAAGAAATCTATCTTTCCTTTCCACATATGCAATTCATTCCCATGAGCAAGCACAACAACATATCCTTCTCTGCACTGAAATATTCCCTTAGAAACCCAATGCTAAGTATGTCAGGAATAATCTTCTACATTATGGATGCACATTCCCCTCATCAAACTATCCACTTTTAACATTATTCGTCCTGGGAAAGTGAGGTATAAAGTCAAACAGCCCAGGACCTAACACAGCAATCCTGGTTCAGTGGTTAGAAACATGACTTTACCTAGGCAGTGCCCAGAGGGCCGCAGCCCAGCACCCAGAGCGGCACAGCCCCATGCGTACAGAGTCGCAGGAAACACACACCAGGGGACAGACTGCGAGGTGCCATCCAGAACTGGATCCACCAGAGACCTTCAACGTCTCACTCCAGAGCTTCTATTAACCACCTCCCTACCTCTGCCTATACAGGAGGGCGCCCAGTCTCCCAACGCACCCATCCCACTGTTTGACTTCAAAGCTCCCAAGGCACCTGCTCCCAAGTTCAGCTCCCCTGCATGCCCGAGACCACTTTTGCCTGCACCCCTGGCACCACACCCCACCTGACCCACCAGCATCCCACAGCTGAGTGGTACCAGCATCATCCCAGGGGCCAACACCAGCCGACACTTCCCCAGCAGCTCTGTGCACACCGACATGCTCAGGTGCTGCACCAGACACCCATGCAGATGTTCAAAGCGCCATCCACACCTGCTGCTCCTTTCCCAGCAGGGAGAAGAAACCCATCTCAACTGTCTCTCATCAAAAGTGGGGGGAGCTCTGGCATCCATCTCAGCGTTGCTCTGCTTTTGGTGCCTTTTGGCCACGCAGAGTTCCAGTCCCTGCTGCAGGGCACACAAAAGCCCAGAGCCACTGAAGACGCTGGTGACCTGGTGTGGACTAGCATTGGCTTACATAGGTTAGAAATGGGGTCTCCAAGTTATGGACCCAACTTGAAAAAATCACCATAGTGCAGACTAAGGATTAGTAAGTGTTGCCACAGTCTTCTCTGACCTTTTTTACCTTCTACAGGAGGCTTCACTGGGGTTATGGACTGACTAATGGGTCTGATCTGCAGCCCAGATCTCCTGGAGATTAGACAGCACGTAGAGCGAGTTTGGCTCTGCAACTGCCTCTCCCTATCAGATAAAATGTCTTATCCGAGTAAACACGTTTCTATTCTCTTTTTACCCATAGGTTTGTTTGTCCAGAATAAGGTGAAGAATCAATAATCCTTGAAAGCCTCCTTTTTCCTTCCAAGTATTTTCGTTTAGTCCACATGGCCTATAAATCCAAAAGAATTTTGAACAAAGACATAGCTCCAGTCAGCTTTTTCGTGGCCAAAGAGGCGTATTCTGTTTTGTAGCGAGCGATTTTGGCAGTATTTTTAAGCTTTTGTTTAGGAAGGAGAGACAGGATGAGCTCAGATTTTCTGCTGCCATGCATGACCATCCTCGCTCAAACACACATCCCTGACTGCTCCTTCTGGAGGGGGAAAAGTGCTCTCTCAAAAAGAGTTGTTGAACATAGAAGTGGCATGAGCTCATGGATTCCTTTCCTTCACAGGGCATGTTTCAGACTATATTAAAAAAAAAAAAAAAAAAGAAATGAAGGACAAGAAAGATCTGAAACAACAAGACCTCCTCTCACCAGTCAAGATCTCCTGCATGCTCTTGCCCACAGACACTGACCCAAGGACTTGTACAAGGACCGCAACACTGCTCAGTAAAGGGCAAGGGAAACATCATAAACCACAAAACTGTGAGAGATGGCTATCACAGTGTTAAGCACAGACATTAAACGAGGAATGAAAAACCCTGTGTTCAAAACTCAGCATTGCTGCAGCTGCCCTATTAATTTGAATACATCAGTGAGCTGAGTGCAGAGGAGTTTGGATGTACTCCAGTTCCCTTCTGGGTCAACATAACCTTTGCCATCAGGGTATCAGCATGACCCTGAAGCTGGCTAGATATACAGATAAATGCTCACTAAAACTTGCTTAGACTTTGCTAATCCCAGTGATCACCATCGCAGGGAACACAAGTGTACGGTATATTTGAAGACAGGGGCAGCTGCAGCAACTTTGTGTTGCTGTCTGAGCAACAGGTATATCTGCGAGAGGACAACCCTGTCACCAGGAGGTTGATGCTAGAGGAGGAGCCCTTAGCTCCAGGAGCCGGGGCTCAGAAGGGTTAAAGCCAAAGGGTGCTCAGCGCTCTGTCCAATGCTCAGAGCCCACATCCTCCCTCTCGGGCTGCAGGGAGCAAAGGCAACGGCGCTAACACTCCCTAGGAAAAACAAATGTCTCCACCGGAGCCAGGCCCTGGACAGGGTTATTGGGATCAAACAAGGCAAAGATTCCTGGTTTTACTACTTTTACTACTTCACCCAGCCCAGCCGGATCAGGCTGATGACGCAGCAAGACTTCACACGAGGCTGCGAATCTGCTGTTTGAACAAATTAACGACGGTGCTTGATTTCAAATGAGTAATGGTGTTGAACGCCACTTATCTTGTTAAAGATGACTCTCCCAGCAGATATGTACTTTTTCCTCTGATTAACACTGTGTCAACACGAGCTCATGTTTTCCTCTTAGCCCGACACCCTGTCAATACACACAAATGCACACAAGGCAATATTGACTAATGAAGTTTGAGAACACGAGCTTTCAACAGGAAAGTCAACAGGAATTACTTCTTGGACACTTGTATTATTTGAGTTGTGCAGAATGAACATGCTGTTATAACCCGTGTTTGAAAACTGAAAACTTAACTTTCAGCTGTAACCCATAAGCATGAAATTGGCTCTGTCAGCATCCTGTGAAGAACATTTTTTGACTTCAAACATGATATTTGTCTGCTGTTGAAGGCTCTCATTTGGATCAAGGTGAAAATTGCCTTTGGAAACCAATCTGAAGAAAGCAGAAAAATATGTTTTTCTTTAACTGAGGATCTCTTCTACTCTTGAATTGCTAGTAATATTATGTGTGTTCATATACATTTATGTAGGTGCTATAAGCGTTCATAATGTTAGCCTCAAAGAAAAAAAAAGAAAAAGTAATAATAACGGATTCTTAAAAAACATTTTTTTTTTGCTCTGATTAGGTCTGTACAACTCTTAGTATCTTTATCAACTTTGCTAAGTCATTTAAGTCAAAAGAAGGATAGGCAGTTCTTTTAAATTAATATCTCTGGTAATTCTTTTATTTAATCCAATAGATTATTGCATTTCCTAGAATAAAATTTTTAAAAAAGTCTTTTTATATTTGCTTGCTGAACTGAGCAAAATATTTGAAGTGTAAAACAACGATCTGCCAAAATCAGGAAGGAAAGCAGACTTCTTAGGGCACTTGAGAACTAACATAAATAATATGAATACTATTGGTCTCTTTCCTATAGATATTTTAAGTATAATCCTCATGAGTAGTGCATGATTAAATAGTAAACCCCTATGTAGCTGGTTGTACAGAGGCACCGAAGGAGATGTGGGAAATGCTAAATGACATGTACTAAGCTTATATAGCAAACCAGCCGCAGTTTACAAGACTCATGCGTCTTGTACTAACGCTTGCATCAGTTTCTGATCTCACTCTTTCCTGGGCCATCACCAAATGATGATGAACCCAGAAAATTCTTTCTGGAAAAGCAATATTTCCAGAGACAAGATCCAGGGTCATTTAGAGTACAAATTACTTCTTTTACCTGTGCCGATATTCACATAGTACACGCAGCACAGCTTAATCTCTTTTCCAAAAGGGCAGCCTCTGTATCACCCAAAAATATTACTGTAGAGCTCAGGGTATCATCTTTTTGTTTTGAGTGAAGACTTACTGTAAGTGTTGCAAATAACAAAGTAAAGTTATCAAAGACAACTTAAAAGGCCTTGATCAAGACCACTGTCTTCCCACCACAGAGCAATCAAGCATGGAGCCAGACCAGGCATGGCAGAGGGCAACCAGAGAGAAAAGACACATTAGCATCAGCCTTTTCTGAGGTGAATATTTCCAGAATATTTGCAAGGGCTGTGCTTCACATGGCAAAAAAAAAAAAAAAAAAATGCACTGCTTAATTTTGTTTTTAAAGATGCTCATGGTAACGTGATTTCCAGATGTTTAAACTCTGGGGCAACTCAGATTGAAAATGTGCTGGGCAGGACTCGGTCCTTGGAGCCAATTTTCTGCTTCCAGGCTATTGGCCTATACTGGGAGTAGGCTGCGTACTAGATGTCTGGCTATCAAAACAAGCTAAAACATGGAACAAGAAAAAAACCCCACCAACAAACAGTGTGATCAAATTGATGCGTTCCCATACATGACCTTAGGACACGGGAACAATGGAGCTAACAGCTTACGGGTTCGCTTTCTCTCGTTTGTCCTAAGACAACACTGAAGTACTATGGACTTTTTGACATAAACATGACTGTTTGGCCCTGCTGCACATGCCCTGCAGTTCCCCGGTGCTGGGACACCGGGAGGTATCTGCAGGCTGGGGAAGCCACTTCAGCAAACAGGCGCATCAGGGTCAGCACTGTGGTGGTATTCAAGCCCTTCTTTGGGTTTTGGCTTACGGTTATAAAAGCTTCTTGTTTGTTTATAAACTTGTTCTAAATTTGGAAAGTAGAGTGATCGAGCACATTTCCATCCCATATCTCCTCTTTATTACAAGAGGATTATTCCATGACAAACACGGAAACAGGTTGCAGCATATTTGATGCCCTCTAAAGGATGTTTTCACATTATAAACCAGCAAGAAATACCTTAATCTCTCTGACCCACAAATGTGCCTGGACACATCATGACAGCATTGTTTAAAAGCAAAAACACAAACAAAAACAACACAGAAAAAACCCACCGCTTGCATAAAACCTCGCTGTGCAAAAGGTTCACGCATTCAGACCCCACATTTCCCATTGTCCCCATCTCTACCTGGCTGTTGCAGCATGCTGGATGCCCCCCCTTCTGCTACATGCTCCAGCAAATATAACTGTATCAACAGGCAGCTCGTGAAGCTGGACAGTCTGATTACATGACCTTCACCGACACAAGTTTGTTAGTAAGAGTACCCTGAGGTCCATTGCCTTTTATAAAAGTAACTATTGCTAAAGATTTTGACGGAGGTTCAGCTCTTTGCCGTGTGCTGTTGTGAACTGCAGGACCAGAGACAGGGATGCCCACCAATACTGCACCGCTACACTGTGAGTGGACACATCCGTGAATTGAAATGGAACTATATACACCAGTTCTGTAACAATTATGGAAAACAAACTGAGCCGATCTATTTCCCTATTTTCTGCCACTGGAGGGCATTCATTGCCCTTACAAAACTTCCCCATTGCAGTTTGCGAGCAGCAGAGTTGCTGCAGAAAAGCACGTGGTGGGTCTGTGTTGTTCTATCTTACCCCATGCAATGCTAACACATACATGCACGTGCTCTCCAGCATTTTCCCCGTGGGAGCTCCCAAGGAAATCAGGACTCTTCTGCACCAAGGTATTTGAGTATGCATTTCATCTGCATGCTCAGAACCACCTCGCTGAAGTCAGGAGGCTTATCCAACAGCTTAAAACTAGACATCAGCTCAAGAGGCACGGTGCTGAGCGTGGTTGGGGAGCAGCGTTCGGTCCCTGTCCTGGGAGGAGATGGGGTCAGTCCTTTGGCACTTGTGTTTCTGAAGCTCTGGCCCGGCAGCTGCACAATCCTACCACTCGAATGTGTTGTTATTCCCTTAGATGCAACCCAAGTCGATAGTGCTGTTGAACATCTCACATCATACATTTTGTTAAGCAGGAGCAAAGTGCATTTTTTCCACTGGGGAAAGTTCAGATAAGCCTCTGTACAGCTCACATCACCAAGGTGGCCGAGTGCCAGCGCTCCCACATTTCAGGGAGCAGCAGAAACTGGATTTCTCTCCAAGTTACTTAGGCCAGTGTCACCTCTCGGAGGAGTTATTTATTATAAGAAAATTTCTTCAGGCTCAAAGCTGAGAAGCTGCTCCTTTAATATAGCAGGATTACATTTAGCATGATAGAAGCACTAGCGGCACTGCCGAAAACTGAGACTGTCCCTGCCCTAAGGATCTCACCAGAACCGAAGTACGCTAACCAGTAACACCACGAGTTTCAGGGCAAAGCTTTTGCTTTCTTAAGCCATTTTTTATTTGCACCCAAGATTCGTGAAAGGCTTGAAAGGGTGAAAGTTTGGTAAGGATAAAAAACTGGGGGGGGGGAAGGAAACCAACTATAAATAAACCTAGCTGATTTCACCCAGTGTATATATAGAAGGAAGACACTTGCATATCAGTTGAAGATATAAAACTGGTGTGTTGGCACCTCAGGCGGGCCTGGAGTTTCTGCAGCTAGGCGTGAGAGCGAGGACATGTGAAATGACCGGTACAGCTTCACATCACCGCATTGGGTTTCATGCATTTATTAGCAGCCTGGCCCTCTCATTACCTTGACCGCTGTGTACGATTGCTGTACATTGTTCTGCCATCGCTCTGCCCACCCTAAGCGGCCGGGAAACTTAAAGCAACTCGCTTACTCTCAGCCTTGCTGAGTCCTGCCCACAAGCACCTCAGCTACAGAAACATGCACTGATGAGGATTAAGCGGGGAGCTAAATATCTTTCAAAGTAATTGCCCTAAGGGTGTGTGAATAGCATGAGCTTTTGACTGGGCAGGGGAGGAAAAAACCATATTTCATGAGTTGAGGCTTAAATAGGTCCACAAACTATAATCATTCATTCAATGGCTTTAAACTAAAGGGGGGTAGATTTAGACTAGATATAAGGAAGAAATTTTTTACACTGAGGGTGGTGAAACACTGGCCCAGGTTGCCCAGAGAGGTGGTGGATGCCCCATCCCTGGAAACATTCCAGGTCAGGTTGGACGGGGCTCTGAGCAACCTGATCTGGTTGAAGATGTCCCTGCCCACGGCAGGGGGGTTGGACTAGATGACCTTTAGAGGTCCCTTCCAACCCAAACTATTCTATGATTCTTTCAACTGATGAATAAATTCAAAAAACTCTACTTGGACTCAAGTGCAAACTCTTTTTCCCTTCATTGCAGAGTTACACATGAAAGTGTAGAAGACAGCCTTTCATCAATAGTCAGCCTGAGAGAACAAATGATTTGTGTTATCCTCAGATTTTGGGTGTAGATGAGGAGGCTCAGGAGTGTAGAACTCCAAATGTTACATCAGTTCAGTTCTGGTCTCCAAAAAAGCTAAGGGCTGCAGCTTGCAAAACTCTGGGCTAACCTGGAAGGCAAGAAGCACAACAGCCGGCAGAAAGAGACCATGGCTTATGCTTTGTCCTACTTCTACATCCCATTCCCCATCTTTGATCACTTTGCAAATTGACTGTGAATTGTATATGAGTCAATCACATTACTTACTTACTAGAAAATTTTTCTTTAGCTCTTATTATCTTGTTTGTAAGCAGAAAGTATATACGAGAAGGAAGATACAGTTATACCGGTTGGTTGGTTCCCATCACAGACTTGCAGCTAAATTGTCCATCCAGAAACATGACTCGGAGCCTAAACCTGGGGTGCCGTTTGGATGTCTGCAACCCCTCCTATCTTTAGGTAACTTTATCACCAGAAAAGGAGATAGCAGTCAGCAATATGGGCACAGGTATATATTACGTATAGATGACACCTAGTTGCCATCACAGTACAAAACTGTACCTGGGAGGTTACTACAGTGTAGAATGACTTGTCCAGCAACAGTTTTTACCTGGGCAGTAATAATTACATATTGTAACTTTCATGTGTTAATTACTTATTGGAATTCTTCCATAAATTTAAATTGTGTGTGCAGATATATCTGCATATCTATATATAGATACAGCATACATACACATATTTTTATATTTATCTATATATCTTATCTGTCGGAAAATTAAATATACCAAGAACCAACAAACATAATTAAGTTTAATTAAACTTTATTAAAATTTATGGTGGTTCCTGGTTGGCTAAACATAGTTTCAAACAACTGTCGTAATAAAGCAGAATTCCAATGAAGTTAGTTGTAGTAACTTGTTCTTCACAATCCATCAAAACTTTCTTGGGACTTATTATGCAAAATATAGACAATAGAAACATATATTTTCAGCAGTAAGATTATTAAAACAGCCTCAGTGTTTTTACTTAAAGCTCCCTGAAGCAGTAACAATTAACTGGCTCTCCCATGAAGTGTTTTTGGGGTGAGTATTTGGGGGAAAGAAGTGCTTTAGCTTAAAAAAAAAAAAAAAAAAATCAGTCTGTAGATTCAAGGATGTGTTTTTTTTTCTTCTTGGTTTTCAAGAAGATTAAGTATTTCAAGAGTCTCTTTCTCAACACTGAAACTGGTTCATTTTAAGATTTGGTTTAAGTTGATTTATTTTCTGAGATTTTTTTTAAATTCTTTTTTTAAATCTAAATGGCTAATTCTTACAGGTGAGAACCATGGAATCCAAAACAACCAAACCAAACAATCCTTTAATTGGGACATCGCTTTCAAAAAGAGATCACATATATTGAAGTCTTTTGCTGGCAGAGATGTTACTTTTCACATGACTAGCACAACGATGGAGTGAACTGCTATGTCTTAGTATTTGAGGAGATGAAAAACAGTGTCAAAGGAGGTCCTCAGAAGCTTTCTACTGCAGTTAGCATGCAGGATTCTGTCTGAAATGGCTTTCACTACTTTCTTTCACTTGATGTTAGAATGTTATTATTTAAAAAAAAAAGTGAAATGCATTTTCAGCCAATTGAACTTTCTGATCTCAATTAAAAGGGAAATATTTAAGAGATGACTGCCTATTAAGAATGCTCTGCTGTTTATTTGGCCTCATATACACATACAGTGGTGGAACGTGGTGGAAAAAGTTTCTCTAACAGTTGCCTAGAACATTTTAACCCTGAATGCCTCAAGGAAGAGCAAAAGCTTGCATTTTGTCTGTCCCTGATAAGGGCATAGCAAGCTTATTCCCTCCTCCTGCTTTCTAAATGCACGGTACTTACTGTACATAGTACCATATAAAAACTTTTTAAATGTTTTATAGCCCTGGAATGACAACAGTCAATGCTCCAATACCCTGAACAGACCTGAACGTTGTATGTCTCAAAAAAGTTAGAAATATCTTTAAAGTATTTCTTTTCAAACACTGTCCTACAAACTGGCATGCTGAATGGAACACAGTTCACCTAAATACAGGAACTTGACCAGATACAAGAATTTGGCTAAGAAATCCAGAACAAAATATTGAAAATCTTCATCTAAGGTGTAGCGGTTAGTAAACAAAGAACAGCAGTTGCTAAACAATTCATTCCTTCTGACTTGGAGAACATGGTACCTCAGAGGTGTGGATCTACTTGAAAGGCAATGTTACACACTCACCTCTAAATCAAAGGAATTATCAATCCCTACCCAGACAAATAAAAATCCAGAAATAAGTTCAGTGTTAAAGAAAGACCAACAGAACAATAGCTCACCAACTTATTCACATGAAATCTTTATTCCAGGTTTCTTGGGCAGGTTTGTCCAAGAGCTAAAGCTTAAATATGTATTTTTATTCATTTTCATATAGTATAAAAAGAACTTTTGAATAAGAAAAAAATTGAAAGTAATTTCAATACCTTGCATTCCGTCCCTAAGTTTTTCTTCTGTTTCAGATCCCAAGTATGTGAAACTCTCTACCAAAAGCATCATATTTGCAGATACGTCAACTAAACAGTCAAAGGTCAAGAGGCCATCTAAAACATGAGCCAGACTAGCAGTGCTGACAATTGACACAGTGACAAGTAAGGGACAAACACATAAGATAAGGGACAAGGTACTTGGGCTCTCATTCCTGCATGTGGAGGAGGCTAAATACGATGTGAAGACCGCATGCTATTCATTCCTGACATAGGGCACGCACCATACTGCAAACTCCAAACTCCCATGTACACTGGGGCAGATGCAGAGATTAATGGATCACCAGAAACCCCCCTCTTAACTTCAGTGAGTTTTAACTGCACCTTCTGGGATTTAATCTGGTCTCCAAATCTCACTGCTTTTGTGATTGTTATAAACTGTTTACAGAGTTTGACATAATTCCAAGGACGCCTTCATCCAAAAATCAGAGTCGCTCTGTCAAACAGAACATAAATTAAGAGAGTTTTAGTGGCACTGTGCATTAATTCCAGGATGAAGTGCAACAGCATTTAAAGACGACAGAAGAGCAATTAGGTTGATGGTATGTTAATCTGAATGGTAGGATAATGAGAAGCTTTGATGAAAGAGTAGTAACATGAAAGAAGTTCTCAAGATTTCTGCTTGACACATCCTCTCCAAAACAGCCACTACAGAGTATTGAGCTTTCTGGAGAGTATTACTTCAGTTCTGACTACTTAAGAAAAATCCTGGAAAATAGATTACCCAGATCCATGTTCTCTCCTCACTCAAGTTGGAGGGATGTGAATTATGAAACAAAGCTTATAAAAATCAGAAGATAGCATCTCCCAAAGACCCAAATTTTGGATTTCGACTGTGATTCCCAGTCTTGGTTGCTTTCAGACACTGATCCAGCAGCCAGTATGAAAAAGGGCAGTCTACAGATGAATCTACTTTACACCACGTGTCATAAGGCCCAAGGGGACTCCACAATTATCCAAAATAAGTGGAGTATTGGACACGTCCCCATTATCCAAAATAAGCGACCAAGAGGCATATAGCATGGAGCTACCATGTTTGCTCCATCCTGCCTGGGGATTCCCTTACCCAAGACAGTAGTCCAGGTAGGTAGTAAACTAAGTTGAATTGCCCCATCTAACTGCCCCAGTGCAGTAGGCCAAAACTGGTAATGCAGAGGTGAAGGGTAACCACATCCCCAAACGTGAAGGGGAAGGGGGGAGGTGGAGCAGGAAGAGAGAAAGATACCACTATTGAAGAACTGAGATTTGTGATGGAGATACTGCTAGTTTGCTGGCTTACCATAACAGCAATTTTGTGTGTATTTTAACATTGCATTCTCTAACAACAAAAAAAAGTATGAATTTGCCCACAAAAACACATCTTACCAAAAGCATAGGCTAGAAAATAGTACATCTTATATTTCCTCAGATATCTAGACAGTCAGAGTCTCATTTCCAACTTCCAGCCTCTCTAACACACTGTTAACCTATGCAAAGCAAAATCGATCTTCAGACACGTCCCCCTTATTCTCATGCTTAGCTTTTCCTTGGAAAAAATCCTAGTGTTTTCAACGCCTGCCCTTGACCGTCATCACACGCCTTTGGCAAAGAAGGTGGTGACAACTGAGAGTGCAGTTTTAACTTCCCTTGTGCTTTCTTCTGTTATCAGGCAACGTTGCCATGCCTCAGCGGGACTTCCAACCCAAGTATTTGGAGGTCAAAGGTTAATGAAGGAAAGCAGAATCAGATAACTATATTACAGACGATCTCAGGGCTCGCACCTCAGTCGGTCCCTGCTGTGGTTGCATCCTCGTGAGACTGCTGTAGGGAAGCTACAAGGGCCTCTCTTTTGGTTTTAGGCTATTTGGAAACCATACTGAGGAAAAAGGTGGTAAAGTTCTTGTTGAATATACTCACTTTGATACCTTTTATACCTGAGATTCAAAAGTCTGCTTTTTGCATTAATAAGCATTCAAAATTAAATGTATCATTTTCTGAGTGTATGAACTCTTACGAAAAAAAATTAGCGCAAGTCACTTGAAAACTTGTTTTTTCCACTAAGTTCTGTCCTACCACGTGGAGATCATATTTCAGGGTTCTATACCTCCCAGCTGGGGGAAAAAAAAAAAAAAGCAGTACAAAGGCAAGACGACCAATAGAGTGCATTACAGAGTCTTTAGCCAAGTTTCTCAGACCATGTTACGCTGAAAGTTCACTTGAGAGAGGGAAGACATTTGACTTTGTATCACAGACACACAGTTCTTTGGCTCACCTGAAGACTATCCACTTTCTCTCACCTCTCCTACAGTTTCCTTTCCACCAGCCTTGCTTCTCAGCAATCACAAAGTTACATTGCCTATGGGTCACATTCAGATCTGTGTCTAACAACTATCCAATCCTGCCATTTCAATTCATTTTGGAAACTCAGCTTCCTACCAGTCCTTCAAGCAATAAGGAATAACCAAACCTAGAAGGAGATAGTGCAGGCATAACACTTACATGGTTAAGCCATAGACCCTCAGATTGTTACCATAGTCTCTCATGACTTCCATTAACTTGCACTCAAAAAGAAAGAAAAGCATTTGTTAGTTTGAGCAGAAGCTCTCTGTAGCGCTCAGATTAGTTAATACCACCTTAATAAATCACGATTTAAGAGGCAATGAATACCCCCTGAATATGGTGACAGTAGCCTACAAAAACTCAGAAAAAGCAGAAAGGTACATAAGAATTTGGTTTTGTCATAAAGGTCACTTAAGAGTTCATTGCTGTTTCTTACATCGCTAGATGCAGCGTTGCACTGGAAGACAGGGAACTGTTTTCTAGTCCTACTGCAGATACCTTGTGTGATCCCAGGTCAGCCAGATAACCTCTTCACACTTCACATCTAAACCACAAACCACTATTTTGAGTCCTTTCTGGGAGAATAAATAAACCACATTTCACACATTGCTCAATCTCCTCCTCCATCACACAGTGGCCTACATTAAAAGCCAACTCTGTTACATACTCATTAAAAACACCCCTGGAGGCTCTGAACAACCTGGAAAATCCTTTAATACACAAACTTTCTTGATTCATTGAAGCCAACAAGCATTTAATGCTGACTTTAAATAGGCAGGATCTTTCTCCATTAACTGTAACAGGAATAGCCAAGCTCTCTGAGTGTCTTTGTTTGCAGACCAAAAACCAAAAGCAGTCAGCAAATTTTCATTCAGATTCACAGTGCAGCACAAACCTGATCAATTAAGAAACACATGGAGCAACTACTTAAAATTCTCAGATTTATAGATACGGATAAGGAAAGTACACTTACTTCCTGATGAAAGGAAGGCTGCGATTTCCCCGGCCGCAGAGCTGAGTTAGCAAACAGCCATGCCGCTCCCCTGAGCTCTGTCAGGGAGAGGCCGGCACACATGAGAGGTATTAGCACCCAGGTGCCCCAGGGAACTGTGATTGGAAATTGCAGCTGTGAAGAAAAATAGGTTTAATTAGAAGCAAATGGGCCTGAATACACTGAAGAGATGAGAAACTAGACTTTTGTGCTTAACTTTATTTTATTCCCAGTTAGAGCATCTTCTATTAACAGATGCTCCTTCTATATCAAGTGGTGTGATTCAGAGCTGTGACTCCAGCAACCTGCAACAATATTGTTCATGTACTCTCCAGTAGTGTGTATAGTCCAAAGCCACAATTTAGCAAACACTTATTAATCTAACTTAACCTCACACATAATCCTATTGACATCAGTGTGTGAGTAAAGTTTAGCGACCATGAGAGCCCAAGATCAAAGTTAGACTTGCCTGAACTGTCCAGCCCAAGCTGAGGCAGCAGAGGACTACACCTCCAGCAGTCAATCTGAGTTCACTCTACCTTTTTTTTGTTTTTCCTAGTAGTCTGGCCTGCACTTTAACCCAGACACCTTCCCTTAAATCCAATATGTCAATCTTGCCAAGTTTAATCATGGCAAAAATCATAAAGGCTGCATCAGTCTATGCAGCAATGGATGTTTTTTAATGTGCCTTGAAAGCCTGGAACAGAATATGGGGGTAGCTTCTGGGAGCAAATGCACCTTAGGAACATGAAGGATGACCACCAAGGTCGTTTCTTCATGAAAAGAGGATCTGGATGGCAGAAAGAGGAAAGTTCATAAATGTGATGTTCCAGAACTGCTCAGAACATATTGCTGTCTAGCTGAAATAGTAATTGCCCAATATCTTCACTTTTGCATATGTAAGGGAAGTTCTGTACAGAATTCAGAATAACTTTCTTGTTGTAGAAACAGACTAGAAACACATAGATCAACGTCTCTTGTTAAGGCTTCCAAGTAAAACCACATGCAGATTTAGTTTGTGTGCATTTCCTTGAGCCATTCCAAGGGAAAAAAATTATGGGGTAAAGGGAAACTTAAAAACATGAGTCCAGCTGTATAACTCCCAGAAATTATCAACTCAAATCAACTGACCATGTCATAGACTAACCCTCAAGAGGTGCTTAGTCACACTGCTGAAGGAGATGAAATGGAAAATACAGTAGGGCTGGAAGACACCCAAAGAAAAATGAGAAAGGAGCTATATTCTGAAAGACTGTGGGTCAAGAAGCAGATGAAGACACACTGTGCTTCACAAAGACACATGCTTTTCTTGAATTGCTTACAGCTTGATTTAGGCAAACATCTGCAGAAGTCAAGACACCAGAATCCACCCAGACTTAAAGCTTGACCTTGTCTAGTTTGTGTGCCCAGCAGTATAGAGGGAAAAGTGCTGAGAAAGAAGGATATTTAACAGCAAGTTTTGAATGAGAAAAATCTTTCACAAATACAACATTTTTGAGAAATAATTTCACCACAGAAATCACAACATTTTGTCCTGAAAAGTCAGGACATTTCATTCTGAAAATGCTGTTTTGAATGAATTTAAATTAAAAAATGGAGAGAGACTTATTTAAAGAGGTAAAATAATACTGACAAGATAATGAAATATCTAGTTGCAGGTTAAACAGACGTTTCATTCATGACAACTGAGACTAAGGGATGAGATCGGGGTCTCCGGGACCTGTCTTTAAGTGTAGCAGTCCAGTACTGCCCCGGGACCAAACAGCGACCTTGGCTTCAAGGCTTGGAAACGTTATCTTGGGGAGACGTCACAGTGACTTTTCCAGGGTGTCCTCATCTTGCCACCAGCTACCAAAAGACTGTCCTGGGGAGCACTGGCGACGTTGCACAGAGCCTGGCGGTCCTCAGTTGGGCTGTTGAGGCTACGCGGGTGGGAGCGCTGGCAGCGTGGTGGCTGCTTTTGGGGTGCCAACAGAGTCTCCACTCCCACAGGGGAGCGGCAGGACTGGCTGTGCCAACACCACGTGCTGCCGCTGTAACGGAAAACAGGCCAAAGCCACTTAATTTGAAAAGACAGACAAATATTTTTCATGCCAACTTTAGCGTAGGTCATGCCGCTGATGTCGGTACTGAGCGCTGCAAGGATGAAGGCAGTCACAGCTCCTGGGGCGCTTTGTCTCTGCATTGCTGGCAGAGGAGGAGCACGCACCAGAGTGTTTTCTGGCATGTCACAGTGCCAGGGAAGTTCACTCTTTAAACTGATGTCTCCGTGCTGAACATTAGGGGAGCTTAACCACGCTGCAGGTAGCTGGATGCCATCCGTGTACAGAACCTGCCTATGTTAAGATTAGACCGGGTGTATTGGGTCTGGCTGTGATGGAGTTAATTTTCCCCACAGCAACCATCACAGTGCTTTGTATTGGTAGCTAGAAAGGTGTTGATAACACACCAGCATTTTGGCTGCTGCTGAGCAGTGCTCGCACAGCATCAAGGCTGTCTCTCCAACATTCCCCCCTCACCAGTAGGCTGGGGGGTGGGCAAGATCTTGAGAGGGGACATAGCCAGGACAGTTGACCCAAACTGACCAAAGGGATATTCCATACCATAAGACGTCTGCTCAGCAATAAAAGCTAAGAGAAGGGGGGGTGTGTGTGTATGTGTGTATTTATTATTACAACAGAGCAACTGCTATGCGTACTGAAGCCCTACTTCCCGGGAAATGGGATGTCCTGGGCTGGACATCACTTGCTGATGGGAAGTAGAGAATAAATCTTTTGCTTTCCTTTGCTTCCGCATATGGCCTTTGCTTTTGCTTTATTAAACTGCCTTTATCTTGACCCATGAGTTTTTTTCCTGTCTTATTTTCTCCCCTGCATCCTGCTGAGGAGGGGAGTGATAGAGCAGCTTGGTGGGCACCCGGTGTCCAGCCAAGGTCAACCCACCACACAAGGCTAGGGCTGGAGGAAGGACAGGAGGCTGATGGAGGACAGGAGTGCTGTCTGAAGCCAGGGATCCTATGCTATAGGCATAGGACAAGCTGGAGCAAGAACCATCAGGAAGCAGGACCCAGGCAGTCCTCCACGGTCAGGGTTCAAAGCACCACCCAAGAGCCTCAAGCAGCTGATGGGGTTCTGGTCAGCCATCGATGGGCAGCCAGCCAGGCTCACAGCCCAGCCCTTGTGTTTAGGCAGACAAGCTGTGGTCAGGCAGCTAGTTATACCTGCTTTCCTCACTGTGATCAGCTGGGGCCTGACACCTAGTCACAGATGCCAACAACGCCCTGAGAGCACAGAGGCTTAAGGAAAAAACAAGTGGGCAAAGAGCAAACATGCACATGCGAGGCTGGCTGCTCTGAAGGATGGGATGAAGGAATGCCTTGTCCCAAGCCCTGAAAGAGCAAGAGAGACACTTCTCCTTGCTCCCTGGATGCAAAGGGTGAGGGAGATGCAGGGTGCCTGAACACTACATGGGCGCTGATAAGTGCATCTCTGAGCTTCAGAGTGTGTGTTGCCAGAACACCCCACAGGGGAATATATAGGCAACCACTAACAGGAAAAAGGGGGTTTAACAAACTGGAATAATAACTGATGAGGAAGTGGGAAGCTATTGCAAGCAAGGAGTACAGCATGATAAAAGAGGAAAGGGAAACATTTATAGCACAGGGAGGCCTGCAAAGCACAGGATAAAAGCAAACAAACCAGCCTTATAGAAATGCAGAGAGCCCTTAAAGTGACAGTTTGGGCACAAATTCGCAGAGGAACTTTTGCTAGGTGGATCTTAGCAAAGCACACTGACCTCCAGGGCTACCTGATCTTAAGGCATTCCCCAAATTTCTCTTATCCAGTCAATCCAGAGAGATACCTGCAATTAAATTCCCATGAAACAGGCAAGAGAGGCATGGGGAGGACACTAAACTAGCAAGCAGGAAATGCAGGAGAGGGAAATGTCTCTGAAATAATCTTTCCCAGGCTGAGAGCCGTAAGTCATCCAGCTGTGAGACCCAGATCATTGTGAGCTCAGAACGGCTTTCTGCACTGAAGTGCCTATAATCTGTAGTTGACCAATTAATTTTTTTTTCTTTTAAAATGTGGTTCATATGATGGGCTGATGGTTCTCCTATTCCTTCAGGTTGTGGAAACCAAAGTTACAGGCCCTCTATGGTTCAACCCTGCTCCCTGGCAAGTACTCCAATGGCTGAGTTGCAAGCATGCACTCTCCTCCCTTGACATCCTTTCCTCGCAGGGCAACAGACTCATGCTTGTACCTGTTTCTTCTTCTGCTCTAGGCATGCCCTCTCCAAGGTGCAACCCAGTTTGAGAAGAAGGGTTGAGGAACAACTCTACTCCCTCTTTCTTTTCTTGTGGAGAAAGTACACTTCTGGGTTATGTGAATTTAAGCCCCGTAGACTAAGAAGTGCCCTACTCCCTCAGCTGTTATGCAGAGGACAGGCACATTTCAGTTGTAGAGTTTTTTGGCTTACACTCAAGTGTAGCTGCTTGACTTCCTAACCCCAATATAACTTGCTCCTTGTTCTTGATGTAAAACAAGAAGAAAGATGGAAACGACTTCTTGGAGAAATCAGTGGAGCAACAGGGCACAAGGCAAGTACTGATGGGACATAAAAGAGCACCAGAAAAACAGCTGCAGTGTCCAACAAGGAGGTCCAAAGGTGTAGACGATAGAAAGCACGGATGAAGCAAAAAGGACAGACACTATGCACAGCTCACAAGGAAGAATCAATAGAATCTCACAATGTTGTTTACTTTATTCATTTAAAGTATGTTCTGTTCCATTTTCATGCTAGATCAGTCAGTCTTTGCCAAACCTCTGTTTCCCATGGGGCTGTCTGCTGGTTGCGTTAGTTTGTTGTTCACTCAGATATGTGGGTTACCCAGAGCCAGTGGAGAGATCTGGAAATGGTCCTTCTTGCATTTAAAGAAGAAATATAAAAGCTGCTGTTGATTAGTTCATATTCTGACTGCACATTTTTATACCCAGCTTGATATGTTGAATGTTCTCAGCATGATTCATCCAGAAAAATAGCAATTTAACATACAAGGGCATGTCGGAGCAGGCAGAAACATTTCGGGGAAACACAGATTTAGCCAGAGGATTTAAATATCAACATACAGAAAATTATCTGACTTTGTCTGGATGAAGAATACTTTTACAGGCTAGGATTCTCAAAAGGATAAAAAGGGAGGTAGGCACCCAAATCCCACCAAATTTTTTCAAAGCTCTTTTTAAAATCCCATCCTGGAATGTGGCTCAGACTAGACTAATGGATCAGATCCAAACATGCATAAGTCAGCGTAGCCTCAATGTGGAATCATGGAAAAATAGGGAAAGAAAATACCTCATGAAGTCATCTGGTTTATCTCCCTGCCCCAGGCAGGATCATCTATACCTATATCATTTGTGACAGATGTTTGTCTAACATGTTTTTAAAGACCTCCAAAGACAGAAACGCCAATATTTCATTATCCTCACTGTTAGAAAGCTTTTCCCTATTGTTTAACCTACAACTTTCTTCCTGTAGCGTAAGATCAAAACTTCCTATCAAATAAAACATGGGCTTTTAGGAAAGACTATTTCCATCCTTTTTACAGCTTGATTCTACCTTCTGCATACTTGAGGATTATCCCTGCATTGCTCAAAGTCTTCTCTTCTAAAAGCTGAACCATGTAACTTCATTAGGTCTTACCTCCTTGGTCATATCGGAGACCTCTAATTACACTCAATGCTCCTCTTTGGGCTCTTTCCAACTGGTCCACGTCCTCTTGAACTGCAACGCCAGAGAAGTCCAGCTGAGGTTCTTCCAATGCTCAGAATAGCAGAAAGGTTTCTGTATATATCAAGCAGGCTACGTTCTTCCTTGCGCATTTTGGTATTCAGCATTGCTCTCTGTCTTTTTCACAGGAGTATGACTTTGTTGACTCATTCAACTCCCAGAAGAAAACCTTTCCCAACTTACTGAGTTTCCTCCCTCCTTTTTATGTCCCACTTATCCCAGTTGTCCACCTCATAAAGCAATTTTTCCTTGATAGGATCTCTTACTTCAGATCCTAATTAGCAACTTCCAATTGACTGATTATTTAAAGCAGATTTAACTCCTATAGAGCTTGCTCATCTGCCAGTGTGATGCTGTTGAACAGAACAGCAATTATAGAAATGAACCCCTAATGTTTCCTTCCAGCCTGTGCAATTTGTTTTAAAAAACAAAACATTAGAGCATAACAATAACGTTAAATAGACTATATAAAACATCAGCCAATCTCCATTGTCCATTATAAGCATGATTGGCTTGTGAGGTTTCAGAGAAGATCATGTCAACTATTTGGGAAATTAGCACGGTGCTAAACACGTGTAGTTATTACTCTTAATTGGCAAACCTGGTTATCAGCTGTAAACACAGAAACTGATTTTTAGCTGGAAAAAACCTTGCAAATGAAATTCTCCTGCTAAGTAGTCTGCAAAAAGATATGTTTTCAGCATACGCTATGTTTAAGACTGCCATTCACATTACCAGTAATTGTGCTTGCAGTGGATGGTACAATGCATGCAAATCCTGTATTTACAATGCTCTGTGGATACCATGGCGCAGAGGGAGCAGCCCTTCTCGAGGCTGTGAACCTGGGACATGCGGGCCGCATGTTAGCGTCAATATCCCGGCCAAATCAAAACTGGCTAACTTGTTACGACTGCAGTGGGTGCTATTGCATATTCAACAGTTTCAGTTACCAGCACGTAACACCTAAGCTTCTGTATGTATTTCCTAGTGTATACAGCTATATAGACATGTATATATTTTCTACTTTCTAAATGCAGTACATTCCCAAAACCTGCTCTAAAAGAATATAAATGTTATCAAATCAGGCACTCAGAAACTGTAAGAAGTTTGGCTGAGAAGACTGGAGAAGGTGTCCTTGTGCTCCTACATAATAAAAACAATCACTGAATTTTTCTGCAGAACCTCTGTCCCTTTCATGTGGACTTTTCTGGAGCTGTTGAATGCAAATTTTTTTCCTTCAATTTTTATACTGCACAAAATACAAATCATGCATGAAAAACATTATTAATTTCCTCATGGATATTTCCTGTGTGCATTCACCACAAGATCACAGACTGACATTTTGAAGGCATTCGGACACCTAGGTCACCAGGAAACCAAGAGAGGCTGGACTTAAGCATCCCTGAGACCTAGGGCACACAGTTCCATGAGAACCCAGGAGAGCCCAAATATGCCAGATCCCACAGATACCAACTATAAAAGTCATGAATAGCACTAACTGGGGTAGAGTTGGACTAGCATAGCCTTCCGGCTTTGCACTGAAGAAAGCTGAGCTCTGCCTGCCAGTACACGTGCTTGGTATGCATACGACCCCAGGGACGGTGACACTGCAGTTAGTGGTCAGGGCAGCTGCGCTGGGGCCGGGGCAACCAGGCACAAAGGTTTTGAACACAGCTTGCTAGAGACGTCTCCCTTCTTTCCACGCACCAGGCCCCATGCTAACCATCGTTCACCCCTGCAAGGATGGTGCCGCTCGGTACCCTGTGAAAGATTCAGTAACTACATAGGCGGATGGGAATTTATACTGCCAAATATCGCCTTGCTGGAAGTCATTCTAGCAAGTGATCCCACCATCCTAGTTGTTGTGACAGACTTCAGCAACAGAGTGGAGGCTCGTGAACCTTTTTTTTTTTTTTTCTAAAGTGCGCATGTTCCCTCCCTATGAGAATATCCCCCGAGTCTCCGAGTTTCCAGCTGCAGAAGCTGTACTTAACTTCCACAGACCAAGGCTTGTTATCGAGCTTAAAACAAACCGTATGCTCCAGTCAGTTCCGAGCCACCAGGTGCATTTGTTCACCTGCTACTTTTCAGTAAAGTCCAACTGACCTTGCACTAAACTGGAATTTCAGCTCAGTTGTCCCTCCAATGCTCAAAAGTTAAGCAGGCTTTTACCGAGCACTTACAGACACTCCGGGGCCCCTGCCCAGCATTACGTGTGCAGCACTGCTGGGGTCCTTAGCAGCACTCTCCAGGCAGAATTAGATAAGATGCAAGATTTTGCCTGCATGAGTCAACCATCTCACCCTGTTTCTTTGTTAGTGACTTTAAGACCTTGTCTCTACTTGAAAGATATACTTATAAAACAATACTGTACATGAGATGGAGCTTAGATCAGTGCCCAAAATAAAGGTATAATAGGAAAATCTTTTTTCTTACCAATTCAACCGTGTCTACAAGCATAGCTACAATATCCCAAGAACCACACCCCATGACCAGCATAATTCAGCAAACATTTCCGTGTTGATCAGCTCAATTGTGAGCCCAAGCTGTGAAACCCAGAGAGACATCTACACAATCAGTTGTCTCATTTACATTAACAAAGGCTTGCATCCCATAACAGAGTTTCTTACCGAGCTTGCAAGGTCATTACTGAGTTGACTGATGAGTTACGACCCAATTGAAAAATGAATCTCTATTCTGTTCTACTCTGCCCCAACTTTATACAGTTAGGATTGAACTTGGAACATTTTCCAAGTCATACTCCAAAATTACAGTTACCAGCCTCTTCTGACTTCTTGGAAACCCATAAAAGTTTAAGAAGATTAAAACAATTTGGGGGGGATTTTTTTCTTTTAATATTTTTCAGTAGCACTGTCATCAGATGGACTTTTGAAACTCCCCGTATTACAATGATTGCAATGTCTGAAAATACTGAAAGTCCCGTACTTCATTTTTATCTGTTTGTATACTTCAAAATTAAAGTCGTCCTTCTGTGTGAGTGTTCAGGGCACCCATTGAGAGAGGAAGATGAATAGGCACTCTTATAAATCCCTAGAGATATTTGGACTCCACAGGTACTTATTACTTATTTGATACTACAATGGCATCTTGCTGCTTCAGAAAGGGCCTGGTAAAATTTTACGAATGACAGACTGAGTCACAGGAGCCAGAGACACACTGGAAGCCTGCAGCTAACCAGAGAGCTAACCACCATCCCTGGAGCCTGGGTGTCAAGGCTACTGGGCAATATTCTTTTCCAATGCAACCAGCGTTTTCCTGCTGTCTTATATTTGTGGGTATATTGCCTTGGTGTGGGTGAAGCAGTGGACAACATATACTGCCCATTGTGTTGCACATTTATACAAGCATTTTCCTGGTTTTGCTTTGCATCACGGTGCTCCCTTGCAATAGATGCATTGCAAATATGAGTATTCAGATGGTTTAATTGGAAATCTGACTTTTAAAAGGAATATCCCACTTCTCGTGGCTCTATTTTTGATTCAGAAGTGATGTGCAGAGCTCTAAGTCTTGAATATGTTGCTTTTGTTTTATCTATTTTTCTTTCCCCTGAGACACAGATTTCAGGAATTTGCTGCTGTCTTACTACAGGTTATTCTGACCAGAGTCATTATAGCATAGTAGATGTTCAAACATCTAATCTGGACATTTTTTTAAGATTCCCCCACCCACCCCCACCAGGAGGTGCAAATGATCTTCTCGCCAGCATCACTTTGGTCTTCCTTGTAATTACCAACTATATTCCAAGGCAGAAATGGCTTACTTTATTCTTTTACTAGGTTGTGTTTTTTTTTCTTAATGTTATCCCTTCATTCTGCCTACTTGCTGGCTGTGAGGGCTTCCAAAGCCCTTACCAAATGTGATTTGCAGCCTGCCTTTGAATCATCTTTCTCTGCGTTGCTGTTGTTAGAAATATTTGGTAGTGCTTACACATTGGAAAACTGCATGTACAACACAATGGCATTATTACAGCTGATTTTTGTGGGTGCTTTGTTATCAGCCTTTAAATAGCTTGGCCGAGCCTGGATGAGAGTTGACTGCTAGCCACACAGTGCAAGCCGAGGACCCACCAAACGCCTGCGATCCACTTCTTAAAGGAGTGAGCAGCCAGGGAATTAAAAGCAGGAGGAAGGGGAAAGAGAGCCCTGTCCTTCTCACCCCATGCAGAGGTGAAAGCATTAAGGATGGGTGGGGTTTCTCTCCTACTGCACGCGTGTTCAAACCCAAATGTAAATTTAGCCCTTGTGAGAACCGGCATCTGAACTGAACCCAAATCTAAGAGGAGGCATTTCTCCCATGTGGGAGCAAGCCAAGTGTGTAAGATATAATCACAGGGTGATGGCAGGCTCTCAAGATTAGGTGGTCTCACTGGACTTCTAGTGAAGATAGCAGAATTTTTAGCAGATTTAGCTAGTTTCCACACTTCTGACTGCAGAATCTGATAGCAGCAGCTCAGATCCAAATCTGGGAAGCTGCCTAACACGAACATGTTTCCAAACAATTTTCTCTCTACCCTTTACACACACAAACACGCTATCAATGGGCAGCATGATGATGCTACAGTATGACTGTAGTGCCAAGTGTGCAAGACACTCAGCACTACTGAAACAGCCACTTCCAGTACCCTCAGGAAATACAGTATCCGCAGTACCAACCCGTGCCCCATCCCATCTGAGCAGCCTCACCTCTAACCTCCTCTGCCCTTTCTCCCCACAAAAGTGGGCAGGGTTACCGGGATAGCCTCTCTGTTTTAGAAGTAAAGCAGCATGGAGTTAGACCACGCTTCTCTCCATGACCCAGAGGAACACCATACCTTGCTCCCAGCAGAGCTGCTGTGCTTATGCTCCCTACGAAAGAGGGGGCACCAGGAGGAGGTCCAAGGCCTCAGGGTCTTGCAAACCACATGCTGCAGCCCCTAGGGTCCGATCCTGGCCTCCTCGTGAGACCAGATCAGCTGCAGAGTGCTCTATTAGACAACTCCCTTCCCATTTACAGACCTCACAACCCTGTTAAGCTGTTTTCAAGTGCTTATTAGCACAATGATATCTTGCTATACTGTGATACCTTCTTTTGTTATCAGCATGATGAAGGATATACCCATCAATAAGACACACACTAATACCTTCAACATAAGTGCAGACATATGTAGGGGTTTTACTGATTTCCAGTGGATCAACCTTTAACATTGATTTTAAGCTTTGACTCTTTTGGAGCCAAGTATGAGTATTCTTGCAATAAAACTACTGTGAAGCTTTTATAAGTTTCAATCATATTTGGAAATTTGGCAAACAGTGAGTGTGTGGTGGAGGAAAAAAAAGATTAGAGAGGTCAGAAGTTTATATGTATTTCTATGGAGAACATAGTCAGGATTAGCTTGCGTTGAAAAGACTGCAGGGTTTTAGTTTGCTTGGGGTTTTTTTTTACTTTTTTTTTTTTTTAATTGTTATTCTGAAAGTCTGGTGCATATTTTCTCTACAGTTTAGAAACTGACCAAGCAAGGCAACATTTAAAATTTTTCTCTTTCTTTGTCTCTCTCAAAGATACCAAACTGAAAAATCCAGGGAAGGTTCTAAGTCTCTTTCTAGGTCTAAACGTGCAGAAGACTTGACTCGGGTTAAAATTACACTATTAAAGCTAGATTTCAACAGCAATTCAGCAGTCTGCTAATGGCTATGCACCTACCAGCCCAGTCTCTGCAAACAGCAACGTACGCAGCCTTGTAGTCAGCAATCTGCTTCATTTTTGAACGTGGCTTATGATCCATGTCAAAACGTCAGGGTGTGCTCACAACCAGCAAGAAGGTACGGATTCAGAGGAAATTCAGAAAACACTAAGGAGAAAATGGGCTTAGTGTATCTAAACAAGTATACCTCCAATACTTTCAGCTTGTCGTGGTTTAATCTCAGTTGGCAACTAAGCACCATGCAGCCGCTCGCTCACTCCCCCCCGGTGGGATGGGGGAGAGAATCGGAAGGGTAAAAGTGAGAAAAACTCGTGGGTTGAGATAAAGACAGTTTAATAGGTAAAGCAAAAGCCACGCATGCAACCAAAGCAGAACAAGGAATTCATTCACTACTTCCCATCTGCAGGCAGGTGTTCAGCCATCTCCAGGAAAGCAGGGCTCCATCACGCATAACGGTTACTTGGGAAGACAAACGCCATCACTCCAAACGTCCCCCCCTTCCTTCTTCTTCCCCCAGCTTTATATGCTGAGCATGATGTCACATGGTATGGAATATCCCTTTGGCCAGTTGGGGTCAGCTGTCCTGGCTGTGCCCCCTCCCAGCTTCTTGTGCACCTCCAGCCTTCTCAGTCAGTAGAGCATGGGAAGCTGAAAAGTCCTTGACTAGTGTAAACACTACCTAGCAACAACTAAACCATCGGTGTGTTATCAACATTGTTCTCACCCTAAATCCAAAACGCAGCACTGTGCCAGCTACTAGGAAGGAAATTAACTCTATTCCTGCCGAAACCAGGACAAGCTAGCTCTATATTAACCGTCCAATGGATCTAAAAACCTGTCAGTCACTGATGACTCCCATCTTAGTCTCACCTACCATGTGTGCTCATCCCCTCCTTCTAACACAGAAGTAACCTGCTGACACGCTGAGTGACTTGTTTTGCAGAGAGCAAGAAATACTGAGGTGGCCAAGGAAGGGAGGAGTATGTTCACCCAGCTGCCTTTTAGAGAAGGCTACAGCAGGCCCTAACGTGTGGAAAGGAAGAGCAGCCAGATGTACTGATGGAAGAGAAGAGGGAGGTGAAGTCAAGGTGAGGTGGAAAATGAAGGTTCATAGTTTGGTATTCAGGAGGAAAAAGAAGAGAAAATGAAGAGAGAGAGAATAGGGGAAAAGAAAATAAAACAAAAATCACCCAGGTCCTCTGGGCTGTGGCAGATGTGAGAATTGCAGAGGGAGCTAGCAAGGAGAAAAGAAGGGTCGAGGAGCTCTAAGGGCGTATGGTGTGCACAGCCCGGCGGCACGGCAGCGCAGGGAATGCTGAGGGTTTATCTGCTTCACATATGCCAGTTGCCAAGGCCAAGGACAAACTAGAAAATTGCAAACTGACAAAAGCTTAATTCCCTCCTCATTAACAGTCAAAAGCATTGGCACCAAAGCATGCCTCTCATTATCTCCACAGTTATTTTAGCAATAAATCTTGAGTTATCAAAAGAAGAGTATGACTGCGTCATCAAGTATAGAGCAATCTAAATTCACTTACTTGCACCCTCCAGCGGATTGCAAGTACAAAATTGCAGGGTATTTTTTTTTTTCTAAATGTGACCTCTAATTGAAAAAAAGATTATTTTGTAGTGCTAAGATTATTTTCTAGTGCTGAGATTATTGTCTAGTGCTCAGCTGGGAAGGAATTAAATAGGATCTGAAAAATAGTTAATTAGAAGGGCATGTTGCGGTTAGCGGTTCTGGTTCCTTTTTATCCAAGTTTTACAGCCATAATGTGAATCAGGAACATCAAGAACTGCTTTTGTTACCCAGTGAGCTATATTCTGAGATTACTAAAGTCAAGGGGATTTTTCTCATTGACTCCAAGGGTAAATCACATAGGCACATTGGGGTATTTAATTAATACAGACGAGTTGCAGAACACGGGAGCACTGTGAGCATCATGAAGTGGCACACAAATCATTTAAATGGATGTCCCTTTTCTCCTTCCTTTTGCTTGTTTAAAGAGCGTTGTGGAAGCTCCCTAGTCAAAGGGCACAGAAGCAATACAGCAGTACAGGAAGGCGACCAGGACACACACCACTGGCCGACCCGTAGCTAGGGCCGCCATAGTAATGGAAGTGCTACAGCTAAAACATCAGTGATAAATTTACACCTGGCCAGACTTCTGTCTGAGAAAGTATGGAGAGAATAATGTCTAGCAAGAATGTTGATGGTCAGTGAGGATAAATACAGCACAAACATACATTATTTTTTTATTGGAAGAATGAAAGATGAATCAAGATTCATCCTTCTAATTCTGGGATGGATCTGTTCATTTACCCAACTGCATGTAATACACCAGGGACTTTTTTTAACATCCCAAAAGGAAACATGAACTCAAACAAGAATCAAGGCTAAGCCTCATCTCAGTGTAGAAGAAATGAAACTGCAAAGTGCCTGCCTGGCTATTTTCACTTGCACTCTAACCCTAAGACAGACCTTTGCCTGTAGCCGAGCTGAGCAAGCACACCTACCCCAAAGGCCATATGCAACCCTGGCAGCATTTAAAATAATGGTTTACCTGCAAGGGAAGCTCTTTTCCAGACAAGAAGCCAAATAAAGCCCTGTAAACCCAGTATCCATGTATTCTGGGAGAAGACAGCAGCAACTTGACAGAAGGTATAACTTGAACCACTTGTAACTGCACAGATAAAGCTAGAAAATACTTAGAAAAACATTGTGCTGGAAAAAATATCTAAATGTTTAAAGAAGTTGGTGACCACAATGATGGCTGCAGTTTAAAAACCAGAATAAAATACAATAGAGCATATTTGGCTCTTTTCATAACAAACAGCGTGTTTCTAATCACCAGCATCCGAGTCAAGCTAAACATCCCAAACCACAACACCAAAGACAATAAAACTGTACATGCTGATGTGCCCTACCCAGCAGACTGTATTGTTGCTCTATGCCCACCTCGTCCATTTTCACACCAACTTTCTTACTTGTTACCAGCTCCTTTTGCTTGTTTGCAACTTTTATTTTAAGCACTGTATTTTTAAAATCACTCAGCAGCTCACATTTAGATGACTGCTCAGATTTCCTAAAGGATTTTGTTCCCGTTAAAGAACTCGGTGAAACAGCCAGTTATTCTGGAGTGCTTAACACCAAACAACTCCCTTTGAAATATAATTTGGGGAAATTCATTTTGAAAATTCTGTACCTCACCAGCTTTCTTAAAGAAGAGGCAGTTTAGCAATTTCATGGCATTCCCACCCTTCTTTTTTCTTCAATATATAGTTGGAGAGGAGCATGATGAATACCAGTGGCTGGCTCTACCACGCGTGTCTGTTTTTCCCATTAAGAAAAAGAGAGTAGAGCGGCTGTTAATCTCAGGAGAAGATGAAATACAAAGTTGCTGCTGTCCAATAGGCTGGCGGTCTGTCTGCCTGCAAAAGCTACTGATTCATACAGCATTTACGTGTTGCAGTATTAACAACTTTTGCTTTTAGTATGCAGTTATAAATAATGCCATGTGTAGAGCAAACACGCAGGAAATTCTGATAGATGGCTGGCAAAGAATCGTCTTGTTGGGTCTCATTAGTGAGGGCCATAAAAACAGCAACGAGTGAAAATGAGTCAGACTGAAAATGTATTAGAGCCTGCCATATTTTCAGCGTTCAATCCAATGATTTTCCACTAAAGCCAGGGAGGAGACTCTGCAGATGAGGCCTCTGGAGGTCAGTCAGAAATGATTCCTGGCTCTTCCCCAAACTCCCTGTGTGATCTTGTCTAAGCGAGTTTATTCTTCCCTACCTCAACCCTCTGTCTAGCTGGAAAATGCACCCTAAGTCTCTCTTGGCAAAACAAAAGTACTGCACTTAGGTAGGATTAATCAGCTACACAAATTCAAAATAGGGCGTGATTAGCCAGGGTTAGACCTGTTATTTTTCATAACAGGTCTTGGAGGCTGTAATGGATCACCAGCTGAGCATGAATCAACCACGTAATCTGTTATGAAAAAAGCAAACACCACACTGGGACGCAAACAGGAGCGGAGCCTACGGGTCACACCGGAGTCCTTCACTGCTGGTAGTGCCCCAGCTGAAGAACGGCATCCCGCTTTGGGTGCATTTTAGGGAAGACAAACCAGTAGGAAGACTTGGGAGGAAGACAAGAGAGGGAGACCAGAGGCCCAGAGTGGCGGAGACACAAGAAGAGCCTGAATTAATTGCTGTCATCTAGCTAAAAAGAAAAAGGAGACTGAGGAAGGGAGGACTAAAATAACAGCATTCAAGGCTGCTGCAAGACGGAGCTAGTAATCTCTTTTCCAATATCTGTGGTGGCTAGGAAAAGAAATAAAGAGATTAAACTGCAATAAGAGAAATTTATGTTAAACATAATGGAAAAAAGTTCTCTAAAAGGAAGGGTAGTAAAGCACTAGAATAAATTGCCCTGGGAAGCTGCGGAGTGTCCATCCTTGGAGGCCTTCAAGAACGAGTTAGACAAACATCTTTCAGGAATAACACGGGGATAGTTAATCTTGCCTTGGGGCAGCACGATAAACTCTGATCTTTCGAAATCCATTCAGCCTGTGGTTCTGTGATAATATCCAGGCAGATGCTGTGTGTTTGTACAGCACCTTGCCCATTGGAGTCCCTTTCTTTCTTCCTGAAAGACAAACAGTAATTAGTAACTATAACTAGTTTTATAATCATTGTATTTCAAAACACATGGTTTTATGCCACATACATATTATCCAGACTATAACTTCAATTTCAAAAAAAAGATGCGTTCACCAATTTCTCTGCTGAACTAGACTATCTGTTAGGGGCAACTGTTTATTTTTCAACGCCACGTTTACAAAAACAATTCACACAGCTTTCACTGATAGTGGGAAGAGAGATCACTACTGCTCTGCAGATATGGACTTCTTCATTTTCACATGCTCTCCTGTGGTATAAAAAAGAAAAACAAAAAATAACTATAAATCTATTTATTCTGCTTCTTAAAAACTAAAAAAAAGCAAGACCCAAAACTTCATCTTTGAATATCTTTTTGCCTTAACCTCAATGAATTTGAAAATGGTAGGACTGTAACTCTGAATTAATTTGACTGTTGTCTCATGTGAGATTTATCATTAAAAAATTAAAAGAAAAACAGTGCATTCCTAATATATATATATATATTTCAACTACTATTTAGACTCATCTACTATTTAGACTCATCTTATGTATGCAGGTGACACTGTCATCAGAATTGGTCACTTCACAAGTTACTGCCAAAAGTTTCTATCTTCTCTGTTCAGGTCTGTTAATGATGTATTTGCTCTCTTTCCAGCCTAACTTCAAGTGCATGTAGAGGCACTAACTGCAGCAAAAATGATTCAATAAAACAGAAGAGCTGTTGTGTTGCTAACAGGAAAATTCAATGGCTGTACTACTTTTCCCTCACAGATATTACTGACAGTTTCTATTTAGTTCAATGCTTCGTTATTAATTTGACACCAAAACCCCACTAGGCAATAATAAAATTTAACCAATGTTTCATTTGTTGTAGTCTCAGATACACCCTTATGCCTGGCAGCAAAGGATGTGATTCACTTCAATTCTCATCTTTTAGGATTCTGTACTGCATGTCGATGTCTACCCAATGAATTAAAAATATCAGAGCCCACCTCTGCTTCAGTGTAAATCTGCCTTAGGGGAATTGAATCCCATCAGATTTCAAAATTGACGCACCACACAGATTTTTTTAAGTAATGCCACATTTCATCCACTGTCACTGGATGAAGAACAATAAGCAAATAGTGTGCCAGCTACACAATTGTTTCCTAGGGATTAAGTTGGTCTACATGTATTTAGCTACATTCCTACCTCACGTAGAAAATGTTACAAGTTCTCCCTTTTTTTTTTCATGAATATTAATATATTTGATATTTTAAGGCTTGGCTCCTAAATACATTATTAGTTCAGCTTTCATGAAGAAAAAAAATATATTTTTCCTACCCTAAAGGATGCAAAGGAGTCCCTATAAAGCAGCATCTCACGTCATGTTAAATACAGTAGTAGCCTGAGAAATTATAAGGAAAAGGCTTGTCCACTAAGCCAATAAGGATCCATTGACAGATAGTATTGAGAAGACCAAAGTATTTAAAGCTTTTTTATACATTAAAATTCAGAAGGTAAATCAAATTAAATAGCAATTTTAGATAATGCTAAGAGGCAAGAACGTGGAAAGAACAGGTTAGAGAGTACTTAGGTAAGCTAAATACTTTCAACTCAGGCTAAGATCTACAAACACCTGAGGAAGACTGGCGAAATCTCAGAGCCCCCTGGCAATTGCTTATCTATGGAAATCTATGGAGGATTAATAACACACCAGAAAGCTTCAGAAGAGTGAAAATGGTGATTATTCTTACAAAGGAACAAAAAACACAGCAGCTGGGAATTTGCAGGCCTGACAGCATACTTCATTTATCAAAAAAATACTGGCACATACAATTAAACAATCTATTTGTAAGCACTAAAAAGAAAAGAGCTCCATGAGTGGCAGTCAGCCTGAACCTATGCTAAGGGCAAACAACGTCAAACTATTCTAATGTCCATCTATGATACAGTATCAGGTCTTGTGGGTATGCAGAAGAGAATATAGCGCATAGTTTTACTTTAGTAAAGCTTTTCATATTTTCTTTAAATCACACCAACCAACCATGTCTTAGATTAAAATGTAATAGGTCAGGTACAAAACTGGTAGGAAAAGAGATCACTTATCAATGTTTAATGTAAATGGAAGCTAGGGTTATGCCAGGGATTGCCCTGGGATTCTTACTATGACTATATGACCAGGAGCGAGTAGCCAGTAGTCAGGAGAGTGGAAGAACGAGGTTATTAATCGATGGATGACATGAAGATAAGGGGGGGCCACCAAGGAGTTGGAGGGCAGACTTGATTCCAAACAAATATGAGAAACAGTCTGTAAAGACGAGGATGCCGTTCTATAAGGACAAGTGCAGGGTGCTACAAGTACACAGGAATAATCAGCCTTGCAAATACCAGCCAGGGAACTATGGGCTGGATGGCAGTTTTGGGTAAAGGGGTGCAGTAACGTTGTCAGCCTGAGTCAGCAGGTCATCCCCTGGAAAAGGTGAGCGTCACGCTGGGAGGAACAGCCAGGGCACAGTCTGTTGGGCTCAGGCGGGAAGTGTCACTTCCAGCCTACTGAGGCAGAGCTCCATGCCTAATTTTGGGGTGCTGCATTTCAGGAAAGAAGAGGAGCTATTGGAACTGGATGAAAGTTGGATGAAAACCAGGGCGTAACTTGGACTGCTTAGCCTGTAGATGAGAGCGCAGGAGGCAGGTAGAATACTAAATAAAAGGATGTTGCAGAAAGGAAAGGAAATCTATTCTCAAGATGTGTGATGAAGGAAAGTCATGGGAATTACATTTCATCACAGAAGACTCAAGGATTAAGAAAATTAGCAAAAAAAAATTCTCACGTTTGGGATAGTAGAAGTCAAGACTATTGTTTGGAAAGACTACAGTGTGTTCATCATTACAGATGTCTAAGAATAAGCAGGAAAACATCTGTGAGGACTCTCATAAATATGGGCTTGTCTGGCCTTGCGTTGGGGAAGAAATTACAGGATCTGTCGAGGTCCCAGTTAGCCCTATGTTTCTGTGGCATTCAACGTTTAAACAAAAAAAAAAAAAAGACAAGTTCTATAAATCTCAAGTTAGGGGTGATATAATTCACTTTTTTTACACTCAGAGTTAGTCATCTTGTATAGTGCATGTCTAGGTACTACAAGGATCAAACAGGAAGAAACAAAAACCAATAGGACATTTCTCTGCGGGACAGTGACATTTTTCTGTTAGAGTGGTAAGGCACCACAAAAAGCCTACAGAAGAATAAAAACCCTGCACGTTAGTCTCCTAGCTTGCTGGCAACTATCCTAACAGCTTGCCTACCCTTTGAATATGCCCTACCTCAATTCTCCTCCAGAACTATCTTCTACGGAGACAGATCCGGCTTGCCTCGGGTCCATCGGCATGTTTCAGTGGCTGGCTGTAAGCCAGAGTGCGGCTTGCTAAGGGGCAACCTAAACCATTTCTATGAGAGGTGAGCTAAACCAGTTATCACCGGGAAGCAAGCAGAAGGTATTGGCAATCTCCTTCAGTCACCTTTTAGGACAAACACAGCTGCGAAAAGTTTGAAGGCATCTTTCCCTCCAGGTATGAATTATTCACCAACAGGGGCATAACTGGATTCCTGAGGTCTTCACACTGACAACAGTGTCCTGGCCAGGAAGCGGTCCTCCACCCAGACCACAAGCAGCAGAAGCAATGATTTCTAATTTCTTCAGCGACCTAGCTTGCGAGGGGTGGAAAAAAGAAACCCAGCAACAAAAACAAGGCAGGAAAGCAGTCCTGAAAGACAGGAGACACAAGGAGAGAACAAGACAGACAAGAACGACGACCCGAGGGCGGTAAGACAGCAAGGTAACACAAAGTGGAAAGTCAATGGGAAGACAAACAATGTGTTTTTACTAAAGCTGTTAATTCACTCTTCACATCTCCCACTCAAGTCATCCATCACAACATAAACTAAATAGAGCTCAGAGCGCAGCTGCCTGCCACTGTAAATGAACCTTGTGTATACAGAGCACTGCTCCGGCAAGCTGGCGTCCTAAGAGGAAAAAACCTCAGCTGCAAAAATAAACAAGTCAGGTACCACAATGCTCCTCCCTACATTTTTTTCCCCAAAGAATGTGTGCTACTAAGTTTTAACCCCTTCTTGCTTGTTAACTAAGCTCAGTATTTTTTCTTTGCTTAAAACACACGACCAGTATCGTCCTGAAGCACTTAAGTGGTTAGTGTGTTTTACTGAACAGTGCGAAGCTTTACTGAGCACCAAATCTGGGCTCATGTGAAATTTTTCCTCCGTATGAGGCAAGCTCCAACTCCCACTGTCCGACCTGCCGAACAAATATCCATGGATCTAAGATGCTCTTGGTCTCAGAAAAAACACGTTTTTCAGCCTCTCCTGCCATCTTCTTATGACACTTTGCAGTTATGGCTTCCTGTCTTTTGCTGCAACCCTCGCTTTAGTGATAAAGTGATCAGCAAATTTTCTGTGGTGTGGGGGGCACTGGGAGACATGGAAGAAAAGTTTGATGGGTTACACAGATGTTATGTATTGTTTGGCGATTCACAGTTTCAGGCGATCAGGTGCGGGGATCTACCAGGGGTCTCGATTTTATGCCCGTGGCTAGAACGGAGGTGCTAAGGGATGCTGCCATGTAGAGAGCAGTGGCTTGGCACTTCGGTTTTTGAATGGGACATGCTGGCACAGTGGCTTTTGCAAGTCATGTGAGAGAAAACACAGAAAAAACAAAAGTTTTGGGGTGGCAGTCTGAGCCTGCCGTTGGGCCTCCTGTGACTCAGGACAGCTTGGGTCTGTTCCTGGCTTAATGCCTGAGCAGCACTGCTCTCCAACACCGGCTGCTTTATCTGCTCATAGGAAAGGAAGTGTCTCTCTCCCTGCATACAAAGAAGGCTTCCAGTTCAACTACAGTCTCCAAGAGATACTAGAAGTAAAGACAGCATGAATTAACCCACCTTACACCACAGAAAAAAGGACTTCCTTCTCTCATAAAATCATTGAGCACCATGTAGGAACAGTATAGCTCCTAATATATGACCCCATGGCAATACCAGTGTAGAAATATGTAACTACATAGGTCTTTTTGAACTTCTGAGCTGCTGCTACAGCAAGCGAGGTTGCATTGCAGCACGTCTGGGCAGTCTGAAAAGGAAGAAGCATGACAGCTTCCCACATGCTTAACAGAACAATGAAACAGCAGACAAACTCTAAGAAAAGTATGCCAACACTGCTAGTTAGGTCATGAAGCTTGAGGAGGTGCTCTCTATAATCTTCATGAGAAAGATAGCAACCTGGGTTTCCAGGTAACAGACTACCGACTAGCAGCAAGCATAGACGTTGTTTGAGTAGACAACTACCACTCAGAACATGATGAATAAACTTTGGTTTATGACTTAAAATCATATTCAAACTAGATATTTTTTAATAAGAAAAGGTGGATCATATCTAGCTCCTATTTTGTACAAACTGGGCATGTTCTGTAAAATTCTTCTTTTATACTTTAGAATTATTTAAAAACTTTAGGGTAGCTTTTAGAGATGTTTAGACAATAGCCTGCATAAAATTTAACAAATGCTGAGTCAAAATTAATTGCAGACCTTTTATGAGAACAGACTAAATCAGTGCATAAATACCTATTTTAAACTTTGACAACATTGCAGTGAAAAGATATGGAAATTGCAACATATGATTTAAAGAAGAAACAAAATGACAGAGGAAGAGTAAAATAAGGCTTTTGTTAGCTACGAGTATGGCTCAGACTGCCCTAGCAGTAGTATTTTATGACACAAGTTAATCACATATTCCACAATGTAAATGCCATCATTAGCAGTATGGTGGGTACCACTGCAGATCTATGTAGTGAGATGCAAATGTAAATTCTGAAGAAACACGTAGATTGGCAAAAACAATACAGGCTACGTTCCCAGACAGAATATTTGTGGTGTTCCTTCTTTAGCCCAGGAAATGTTACAGAACAAGTAAATAGCAAAGTTTCTCGATTTGTATGAGGCCATAGTTACCTATTTCAGAGAGTGCTGCACAAACCATTATTTTAGAGACTTACTTCAGAAGTTTCAAGGTTGCAATACTACGGAAAGAAAAAAGGAAGATAAGAGAAGACCTGGTGAGACTGAAATGGCTAAACTTCTGGGAGCTGAATATTGTTAAAAGGATGAAATCCTGACTCCACTCAAGTCAGGGTTAATAAAACAGATCGTGTGGCGTCTAATACATCTGTAATCAGGAGATTACTTTTCTTACCTCTGAGAATCCTGGAACGGGTTGTTAACAAAGAGCACATTGGATCCAAATTAGCTTGCAAACTCCAGTAACTTTCCTGAGGCTAACCTAGCATCAGGCCTTTCTATTCCTGTTATGTCACACAGCTTGCTTTGGCTAGTCTCAGTTCCATGAGCTTAATCAGAAATAGGCTTTTCCTGCTGTGTTTTTGTTTGTTTTGCTTTTCCTGCAGGTGATTAGAGTATCTTTGTAATTGCTTGCCTTATGGATTAAAAAAAATCACCTGCAGGTGGGCTGAAGTAATCACATTCTGCTGAATGTTTATTAAAGCAATAATTGCTTTCATTTCCCAAAATACACAGTGCATATATCATCTACTGTATAAAATTCTGTTAAAATAAGAAAGAAGTACAATCATAAACCTTTACCGGCACGGAAAGCCTTGCTTGGTTTTTAGTTCAACTCCACATGGTAACTGTAGATGCAAACAACTTGTTATTGCAGGGACTTGTATCACTGAATAATTGTAAGTACTTTAAATATCCTTTGCCAGTACTTTACAAATAGATGTAGCATTTGGGATGCTCAAGAAGCTGCATTTATACAAATGTTCCGTTCATCTGATTAAATATTGGCCTTAGACAGGAACCAGTATCAAGCCACGAACTTGCCATGTTCAGAGAAAACACTCAGCATTTTCCTCAGTTAGATCTTGCTATGTTGTTCTTTCTCATACATAGACTGAAGAACTTCAGGAGTGAATGTCTCCTCCTGCGTGTTAGTGTAAACTCTTCTGATTGATGAAACCTGCTCAGGGCTCTGTAGTGCCTGCACTCCATCTCCCTCTGTCTGAGTGACCCTCACTCAGCAATAGCCTCTTTTTTTGCTGCAGCCCAATGCCCTCCCTGTCAGCGATGTTATCTGGCTTATAGAAGAATGCCAAATGCCTTGAGTGCATGTAGACCTATACTCCCACAAAATCCTACGCTGATTAGAGCGAATATGTCACGTTGTACAGTCTGTGCAATCAGGAGCTAGATGCATTACCACGGCCAGGTACTAAACAGAGTCTGCTATGTTCCCCTTGCCTGACTCTGCTCCTCATAAAGCTGGATGATGTGGTTTTGTATGTCCAGCTCCTTTGTCCAATCAGTGGTGATATAATTGCCAATGCCTATGTTTGGTTTTGACAATATAAGAGAGTCATTGTGATACCATATTGTACCACGGCTGACTGAGCTTGCTGACGTGGGAGGTATCACATAGTAAGTGAAGAAAAGCTCTTAAGAACTGCACGACTGAGCAGGAATTGGCTGAAAAGCCATGTGCATATGGACGTATGTCTTCTAATTAGGAAATTAGCCTGTTCTTGGGAATCACTTCTCAAGCTTTGCAAATACAGCAAAAGTCTTGAGCCCATAGTAGCATACCGCTGTCACCACCAAGTGAGGAACTAGGAGTGGAAAAATGACACACACCTACATCATATGTTCCTACATCTTGGAAGGCTGAGGTGGAGTGTGTCTTCCTCCTCCCATCTCCAGAACAAGAGGGAAACAAGTATTCACAGCATAGTCTTCTGGAGCTGGTACGTGTGCCCATATAGGACACCACCAGTTTTGCAAGCTCCAGCTTTACAACTCCTGCTTTTAAGCAGCCACTCTTGTTTAAGAATTTCTTCCTCAAGAAAAAAAAAAAAAAAATCATTACTTCTTTTGCTCTGTGTGATTACCGTTCTTTCATTAGCTTGCCTGTTACTAAAACTCCAATATTAAATAAACTATAATAGATATACCTTGAAACAGATTTTCCAGATCATTTAAATCACTGGAGCGCTCATGGGCCAACATGACAGGTAATGTAGAAATATCCCTCCTAGAAAATGGAGGGAGAGAGAAAGAGACATAGTTGCTGAGAGCCAAGAATTTCCACGTATCTTTTAACTAAAAAGTGCTTTAGACTCATAAGAGTTTTGAACAGATAGAAACACGCAAGCTCTTAGCTTACACAACAATATCCCCTCCAGAGAATTGCTCACACGGGGGGGGGGGGGGGTGTAAATGTAACAGGTACAAAGGTAGTTACAATTTAAGGAAGTGATGAGAAGTGATGAATACAGTGATATATAAGCTAAATGGCATATTTGGAAACCACTCAAACCAGGCATATTCATTAAATGCAACGCCACTGTCCATTAGAAATACTGAAGTCTCAATCAAGTGATTTTAAGTGGTTTAGAAACTGATAGTTGTAAATGTCTGAAACAACTGGGTTCACTGTACAGTTCTCAAAACATGGTGTGGTTATGGTCAATAAATAGCTGCAATTTGCATTACAAAACACCCAGGCTCAACTCAGGGTGAGCTGTCAAAGGGAAAGGAGAGCATTTGTGTCAACAGACAAACAATCAAGCAATCACCTTCCTTTGTCTCAGATGTTACTGTACTATTTGGAGAACCCTTGTATCCAGATATCACAAAGGAGTTGCCATATGCTTTTTGCCGCTGAGGGGTCTTTCTCTAGAGAAGGACTTATCCACCAGCCGCCAGAGAGGGCTGGGGGTTATGCTCCGGACTCCGCTTGCTGTTCCACACACTCTGGGGAGGAACCATCCCTAAACGCCTGCTTGTGGTGCAGCCAGCTCACCAGCTCATCTGGAGCTGCCATTCACAACATCCTTGATTGCAGCTGGCTTCCCAAGTGTCTCGAAAATTACTCAAAATTAAATTAAACTGTAAAGCTTGGGAAAAAAATTATGATTTGATTTGCCAAATTAGTCCTTCTAATGAGCCAATTAAGTTTCTTGCTAGCGTGAATTCTTGTAGAGCCAAGAACGGCTGTTTCCCAAAATAGGCTTAGGAAAAATTGGAACCGACCTTGGTTTTTGGAAGTGAACATGGCAGGCGAGGCATTGCCATCATTATTCTAAAAATGCAGTCCGTACATAGGCAGCTAACCAAGGCATTTTCTCCCAGATGAAATACCAATGTTTGGTTTGGAATCAATTTCACAATGTGCTTGTGAATGAAGACCATACATTGATGCCAACACATATCATGGATTCATCTCTGTGTGTTATTAGAAGAGCAGGGTATAATTTTACATAAAAGGTGTCTGCATCTGGTACTGTTCATATGCTCTTTCCCCCTTTCCCATTCAAAATAAAAATAGCAACATAGGGAAAAGTTGGGAAGCTTTCAAGAATTGCTGTGAATTACATAAGAAGGAAAGTTTCAGTAAGTCTGGAGATTTGCCATGGACATTTGCACACCAATTCCAGCAATTTGTCCTGGTGCCATAGCAATTTGCCAACACGTTGCACGCAGCGATTGAGAGCCTGCTTTGTTTTTAGGAACAGACCCATGGCCCCTTTTATACCCGACGAGGACATAACCTCCCAGGGACAATTTGGAGATGCCCTCTGAGGGGTGTCAAGAGCCCTCTGCTTCCCAAAATTCCTCGTAAGAGATGAACTGCTTTAGGACACACAGAGCAGAGAACTGGAGGGCCTTTTGCTAAAGTCATCTATCCCTCTCCCAGTGGAGGGCAACACTTGCCTAACAACTGTCTCGGTACAACTGCAAGGAGCGCAAGGCTGACCACAGCTAACTCCTTGAAGAGAAAGACCATCGTAAGAAAGAAACTTTAATATCAGTTTCTTGATAGTTTGCAAAAGTTGTCCTCTGTCTGTGAGAGTGTAAAGGGAAATAATTACGAACAAGACAAAAATAAAGTGTCACTCTCCCTGATATATATTCATGTGCACAGATACCTGGAAAGTATTAACTGTGTTTTAGTCAAACTATTAATCCAGACTTTCTATTGCATTTACAAAAGCAGGACTCTTCCCTGCCTCAAAATAAAAGGTATTGCTTCTGCCTGTATTTCCTTCAAATTACTAGCATTTTTCTGAAGCCCACTGATGTGACAACAGCATTCCAGATCTGGACTCAGCGGTGACAAAGAAAAAGGGAATTTCTCGATCCGATATTAAAACAAACCAAATGCATATCAGTATTTTCCCCAGAATGCTATATTCTTCTATTTAGTTCTAAAATTCTCATTTCTTCAACCACTTTTAGTTTGTGAGGCCATGCAGCTTAAATAATTTGACTAAATTTCCAACTAATGTTTCCTGATGTCATAAACGTTTACCTTGAATGCAAATGCTCCTTACCCTTTCCCTGGCACCACTGATGTAGCTATCCAGTGGGGCTTGTTAGAATTCCCTGAGCACTTTTTTACTTTGAGAAATGTTATGGCTTGTCCCACAGTGAAGGACTCAAAAATAAAAAAATAAAACCCAGAAAATTCATGTTCCTGTACTTCTTAATGGAAATAAAACTACTGTTAAATTTATTTTTAAGTACGTGTTTTATACTAGCAAATACAATACTGCAAAAACAAAACGAGAGGTACCTCCTACTATAGCCCTATTTTCTTCAGTCGAGTTATTCCTGATTTACACTGTACCATGTGGCCAATATCAAAATTTGCCCCAACAAGCCTTAAGCTCCTTCAAATCTTCTGTTTTCAAAATCAGCTAGAAAAAGATACTTTCTTAAAAATGTCTTGAAGCACTACAGTACTTAGCGCTGGTTTGGCACAAAGCCAAACAGCAACCTTTTCTTCTATTTCTGTTGTATGCCTAAGAGTGGTATCACTTTTCCTAACCAATAATTTTACAGGTGCCCATCACTGGAGAGCTCTCTAGAAACAGCACTCATACTCAGCCGGTGTGGGGTTCGGGGCAGTCCCTTCCGGGAGCTGAGTTTTGCAGGAGTGCAAGCTTAGCAGAAGCCGTCCATTTATGTAGTTTGCTGTTAGCAGAAAGAAAAAAAAAAAAAAAAAGAAAAAAAAAAAGGAAAGTAAAACCAAGCAATGTTACTATCCGTATGAAAGTAGAAAAAAGTACCCGTAGCATAACAATGTACGCAACCTGTATTCCTTTATTCATTCCGTTGAGTGGCAGTAGGTGCTTACTAGCGACAGCAGAGCTTTTCAGAAACCTGAATTTGACCTACGCAGTCATAAAAAATGGCCTATCACCACCATTTTTATTTGTACGCGGGGACAGATTTTAGCTAAAATATCCTGGCGCAACCTCACTGACTTCAAGGACCTATGCTTACAGGCATGTACTAAGAATGTGACCCAATGTTTATTTGTTTTTCAGACCACAAAAGTAGTACTGCACAATCTATCAGTGTATTTTAGTAAAGCTGACCAATGGAGACTCCCTTTGCTTTAATGCACATATTTTTGTGTTTCCCACAGATCTGCTACTTTTTCAGGCTCTCACTAAACCAAAAATGCATCCGACTTCCAAACATCTCCTGACTTAGTTGAGTTTGTTCCCATTACTTCATTTTTTCTTTTGCACATACGTCAGCTAATGTTAAACAATGAAGACAACTAAAGCAGAGAGTTTTGCTCACAGGTTATTAAATTACCATTAATCTTTTCCTTTCGTTTTGAAGTTCTCCAAATAGCTATGGAGTTGGCTTAAGTCTGAACATTACACAGTCAGAAATACAGATGTGAAAGCTGGAACAGAGAACACGGCTGAAGCGGTAACCAAGATGGTGTAGCAAATGAACAGACATGTTTGCATAATATCATGGCAGCCTCCTGAAAGGCAAAACTATACAACTTGCCAGAGCAAACAGATGGTTAAACAGCATGTGAGAATGTATTTCTTTCGCACAAATTCAGCGGAAAGAATAGAAAAGAATGAGCTCATAGTTAAAGAACAGACGATGAAAGAAAGGTAAACAATGAACAGGAAAATGTGATTAGTCATCTTTCATTTATTTTACTGGGACTGATAGTTTCGTTACCTAAATCAATGACAAAACTACCCTTAACTGTAGGCGAAAGAGTCTTGAATCCACAGTGTGTGCCTGCTTATGCTGTGGTAAGCTTCTAGCTGCACCTGCCAACATGTGCTTTCAAGCACTTGAGCAATTCCTATAGTATTAGCTCAGTTAGTCAGAAATAAAACTATGGGTTTGAAGAAAGAGCACATGCAAAGACAAGGTGGTGCAATTTTAAATGTCAAAATACGGTTTAATAATATTTGAAATGTTAAAAACAAAGTTTTAAGGCCACCTACGATATTTGATACCCCATTCCTATGTTTCTCTTCATTTGTTTATGTTACACTGCTGCAAGCTGCTGAACAGGAATAGCTGCATTTTAACGAGGGATGTAGTAAGCCCATAAACATAGATTGGGGAATTTAGGGTGAGAGTGAGAAAGGGGGAGGGCAGATGTCAAGGAGAGAAAGAGCAAGAGGACTTAAAGACCTCAAGTGAGGATGAATTCTTGGCTCCACTGAAGATTATGGGAGTTCAATCAATTATTTCAGCAGGATCAGTATGGTAATGGTGGCTAAAGTGCACTTGGATCTTGTGCAACAAATTTCGGATGAATGTCAGGTATCGTTAGTCCACATAGAGTTAATGAACAGTATTTTCTTGAAATTGCCTTTGTACTTGAAATTCATTATCAAATGGCTTAGATTATCAAATTATAAACCCTGTTCCCACAAAAAGTAGGTAAATCATCTTCTTAATAATCTCTTGAACAATTCACTAGCTATAGCACACTGAGCAGAAAGCTGACTGGAAATAATGAACTTTGTGATGAAAACAAAATAATTTGCTCCTTCCTCCATTAAAAGTTTAGATGACCATTCCAGAAACAAGTTGCTGTGATTGAGTAGTTATCTCTTCAAATGGTTACCACAAGATCAATGAAATTAAAATAAAATGGTTAATTCTTTTATATCTATGTCTGTGTGGTTCAAGAATGGAAGAGAAAGTAATACAGAGGATACGAAAATATGGAGCAAGAGTCAGGTTAGATAGATATAAAGATTACAAAGCCCCTTTTCACTACAAAATACAAAAATTCTCTATATTCCTTACAGGAAGCGATTCTATATGGGAATGGTCACAGAAGGTCTGGATATAATAATAGGTTGATGCATAGCTGCTGGCCGTATAGATAATGTCTTAACACCTTTCTCTTCAACTGCATAATGCTTATGGACAATATACTTTGTCTTTAAATGGCCTCCTCATAATGTTCCATTCAAAAACCTATCCACAAACACAGCCATTCAGAAGCTATAAATCTGATCTCACGGGTAAAGAATATATATTAACTTTTCAAATAAAGGAGGAAGAATTAAAATACTGAGACTTTTTCCCCACAAAGACATTTACCACTCAAAATACTGGGAAATGTTAAAATCTTTTATTTGGGCTATTTTCCACTGCGCTTTCACAGCATCTCACGAAGTCTGCCTGCATCCCGTTTCTGTGCTTTGTGCCAAACTTCTCCATGGACTACGCTTTCCATCGTGATAGGATTTCTGTCACGCAAACTGTGTTGTGTGGCCATAACCTGGCATGAAAGGCATGGCTCTTCCAGTGAACTCAGGCCCTGCAGCAGGAGTGAAACAAGGCACTGTGAAGGTATCATAACAACTGAGATCAACACAGATTAATAAGAAGCAGATCTAAAAGGAAAAGGATTGGCTGAGGTTTACAAACTGATGTTTTTAGAGCTAGCCTGACAAAAAGTAAGTGCTTTCTTCCCAGCTGCAATTTCTTTTCCAGTAGCAAAGCCAAAACTTCAGCAAAACAGTTTTAAAAACACCTCGTTTCTCTTTCCACAAGGCGACAGAGCAATACCCCCCAGCTCACACAAAAGGGCAATGTTTTTCCCACTTGAAAATTCAGCTGGAGGGCTCCTCCAAGCGCAGAACGGGTCTGACATGAAGCTGTCAGCTTTTGTTGGAATGGATGAGCCGAGCTATGGCAGTGTTTAGACAGCAGACAGAAAAGGAAGAGGGCAGGATGTGGTAGTGGTTATTCAGTAGGTGGCACTTTTCTCTGTGAGGTTCCAGTCTGGCAAGAAGCCCCAGTCAGTCAGACCCCAGACAACAGATATATTGTCCAAAGGTTCAGAAATGGAAAAACGTGGGGGTTTTTTTTCTGATGCTTTTCACTTGCAGAACATAAACATACGGTAGATTTCAGTTGGACTAAAATAGAGACATGAGGAGTCCATCTGCACGGAGCTGCCTGCAGGACTGACCCTGCCACTACTGATTTACTGTGGTCAAAGAATACAGCCTTGTGCCTCACTGCGGCAGGAGGTGCAGGCTGCTGCTGGAGGCTGGTGAATGTTGTAGTGAAGCCTTGTGTTTGGTGTTTTGACCAAATTCAAACCTGGTCAATGTCACTCTGCCATCCAAAAGTATCTTCAGGGTTTAATTTGGCTGACATATTCTTCTCTGTGTGCTTCGTACACGCTTCTTCTGTCAACTGCTATTTCTGTGAGAGTGGCTGCTTTCCAGGAATGGAGAAATTGATTTCTGTATGCAATTAAAAGAGAGAGAAAGAGGGAGAGAGAAAAAAAAATCCAACTGAGTTCACAGTTCATCTGACACTGTTGTAAGAAACTCAGAGAGGACACAGTACAAAACTGTGGCCTCCTGAAAACAGTTAATCGGGAATTAGACAACACAATAGTTACCTTGCTTTAAGAGAAATTTCTCCAAAGGGTTAATTACAGACCCAGAAAAAGACTAACAAAACAAAACAAAAAAAACATGTGGAAGGCATCAAGCTTAAATTTTCAACATGAGCAACACTAATAGACCTTTTCTATAGCCAGGCACAACCCCTGTAATTCTACAAATTAGACTGAGCCCCTGGGAAGTATGCGCCTGCAGCTGCTACGCAGATGTGCAGATAGAAGATGAAGCAGATTCTTCCAAATAACACTGGATGGTTCTGAGACTAATAAAATTACCACTGATCCAGTGTTAACTGACAACTTTCTTATAAGAGAAGCCATACATTTCATCTTATAGCAAAACACAATCAGAGCTGAAAAATATCCTCCATGGATGGGCAAAAATTAATTCTTCTTACTTCAGAGTGATTCCCATCTTGTAAATATCAATTTATTGTTAAACATCTCTTTAGGAATAAGGAAAGTTGTCCTTGGTGCTTGTTTGGGAGTAAGAGCTCTTCCTGAGGAAGCTGGTTAGTATTTGTGTCTAGACAAACAAATGCACATACTCTCCTGCAAGTATTTATCCAACATTTAAACACAAACTTAGTTTCTGCTTGTGAAAGATGAAGGAATAGCCCCAGACAACCTGTAGGGTTGGCTGATTGTCAAGATCAGCTAAGAACCAAATTGCATATACTGCCTTCCTGCTTTGCTATCATGTGAGTACATTCTTATCTGCTTTTCCTGCAGCTTTTGGCCTCCACATCAATGCATAGCGAAGCCTGGATTCTGCAACAAACACAGAAGCAGAGGTTCTCAACAGAGCTCAGAAAAACTGGGTAACCAAACCCAACTGCACTGCAACAAGCACCGAGGGCAAACCCCCACTTCAGAGATGGTTAGACAACTAAGTAAACTTTCAAAAATCTGGCCTTGAGCACTTACTCTTTGGCACTTTTGACAACCACAACCTCTAAGAGCTAAAGGATCTGACTGTGGCTAGTATACGTTTGGCATGGAGTCCACACGGATCCTACAAAGACCTTTAACAATACGATTTTGAGACTCATATGAGCTTGACCAACTGAGAATCTTTCGTACATAAGTCACAAATGTTCAGGCACTGAACTGACCTTCAACAACCTTTACAGAAAACCTCATTAACAGGAACAGTGACAGCACACCAAACATTTCAGAATACTACTCCTTTACGAGAGCGTACTCATTCATAGGTAGATTCAAAATTACCAAAGTGGAAAGAATTCCCCTGCATTTGGGGAGGGAGAATCAAAAATAAACAACGTGATGATAGATATAGAGGGTGAGGCAGGAAGGGATAAGAAACAGAGCAACCAGAAAGAAAAAAGCAGGACAAGGACCGAAAATGGAGGAAAACGGATGAAAATTGAGAGGGAATGTCACTGATGTGATGAGTTCACAGGCAGGCGGCAGGGGCAAGAGATCTTTTACCCACTGGAAAACACAAGGAAATGGGCAGGTTGGAAAGGAAGCAGAGGTATCTGGCAGGAATTACTTTAGCAAGCATTTTTCCCTCCCTCTCTCACCTTACTGCAGAATTGAAATTCATTTTAATCAAAAAGGGTTCTTATATGCTCTTCTTGGAACCTGATCAAAGTGTTGCCTCCTTAGTCAATACATTTCTTAAAGTCCCCAAATGTGCCTAAAATATTCCCCTTTGCTATAACTCTAATGGCCTGCGATCACTTCAAGCTGTGGTCTTCTCAGTTAGGATAAACAACGTTGTGCCAACGTTTGGCTGATGAAAACCTCCAGAAACATACCAGGATCTTAAAAGGGAGACATTGTAATTTTGTAGTGGGCACTCCTCCCTGTGAATTACTGTTCTGTTAGCATCCCACCATGCCATTAGGAGACACCACTCCAATACTAGCGGTAGCTGTCCTAGGGCTTGTTTACAATGAAGCGTATTTGCTAAGGCATCACCACACCAACACAACTACTCACTTTCCACTCCCCAACTACTATAAATCTCTCAAAGCTTTGCATTACGCACCACAAAAGTCCCAGAGACCCCTGCAGCCTTCCACAGAAGTGAGCAGTTTAACAAGAGCACCCTTGCGCAGTATTGACATTGCTAACGTGTTTCTCAAGCTAAGTTCTTCCTACATAGTTTCCTCGGAGTGCAGGGCATTTTCATCCACTTACAGGCCAGAGCTACTTATGTGGACTAATGGGTCCGTTGCCATTTTCCACTCTCAGAGGCTGGTGGCTGGAAAGCCTTGCCCATTACACCCTGTTTTTCAAGCTCTTTTCCGGATAAATATGTGATCATATTTTTAAGACTGTTTTTCTGTAGCAGTTTAAAACATTACAGATTCTGACACCTACCTCATGGGAAATGCACTCACGGCTGACACCCAGAGCAGCGTTCAGGGCAGCAACACAAGAGATGTTCCCATTCCTAGTCCCCACCTCGCAGAAGACCCCCAGCACGTGGCTGGTTCTGTGCATCCTCCACCGGAGACGCAGGTCAGGATGAACCTCCTGTCACGTCTGTTAGCACACGCTGAAGGAAGAGACACTGGTCTGGCTGCTGGTCCCACTTCCACCCCTTGGGGACCACTCTCACTAGGGGGACTTAGGCGTCAACATGATGCCAGAACATGAGGAGCAGCTGCTACTTCTCCATGTCCCATTCAAGAAGTGAAGGGAGGAAGTTACAGCTTCACTCATTGGCTTTTGGCACTGGCTGTTTCTTTACATGAGAATAACTGGAAGGCTAGATGAACCAGGGAATTGGTAATAAGAGATAAAATATCTTTTAGACAGTGCATATGCTTTTGATCAGGCTTGCCTGGACAGCAGTCCAGGGCTGTCATTGTTGCAGAACAAGGCTGCTTTGTTTTTATTTATTATTGGTAACATGGAGGCAGCTAATGGCCCCAGCCAAAAGTCAGGACCGTACTGCATAAAGTGCTGTTCTGTAAAATCGTAAGTAAAAATGTTTGTCCTCAAAAGCTTGTATGGGAGACAGGCAGTGGAAGGAAGGAAATGATATCTCTGTTTTGCTATGGCAACTGATGCACCGGGATGTTTGTGCAGGGTCACATAGGAAATCTGTAGCAAAGCCAGAATTTAAACCTACACCTTCTGCATGCAATTACAGCACTAGCGCAACAGGTCCTTCCTTCCTCTCAAACATTTGCTGTCTGACTTCTAGCTGAGGGCTTGAACCCAAGAACATCAGCATGGAAAACAAGGCTTAAACAGTCGCATGGAGAAAGCAACTCCATCAGCAATCGGCAGTCGAAAATTCCAACTACGCCTGCAGATCAGGAGAGAGCAGTTGTTCCACTGGCGACTGCAGTCAGACACAACCTAGCTCTATTTATAAGGCTCCACACCGCATGTTCTAGGAGGCATCTTTCTGAGCCAAGTTTGAAAGCCATCCATGTGGCAAAATGGCAAAGCTTGTTTTCCCGCTGTATCATTGCGCTGTGTAGGTGTGAACACAGTGCCAGGGGATGCAAATTCAGACCTACCCCTCCTGGCAGGGAGAGCTGGATATAGCTCAGGATACTGTTCAACATCTCTACTGGTTCCCTGTTCACTGCTAATATCTTTGTTTTCATCGAGGAGCCCTAAAAAAGGTCTTCAGAAATTACTTGTTCTTTCCCAGAACACCACAACAGTTGCATTCATTTGCGGGAAGGTTTGCAGATATAGCGCTGTCAGAGCTAATGTCTTTTGACTGATGTTGAGCTTGTACAGAGCAGGTTGCCACTTCACAGAACAAGCACGGTAACAGAAAAGACAAAGAGCAGAAAGGGAAAAGCAAGGAAACTGATAGCAGCAGATATTGTGAAATTGATAGACTTAATTTACTGTGTATCCTTCTTAGAAGTTATGGTAATGGAACATTTAATTTCATTTATTCACAGATTTGAATGAGAAAAAGTAGGTGGGCTGACTAATAGGACAATTCCTAGTATTAACTGTAAACTAGCATAGCAAATTCTACTTCAGAAATTTAAGTTAAAGTGCATCTTGCACTATTTTTCCCCACTTAGTTATTGCTGCATGTCTCTGAAATTCAAGACTTTCAATTTACACTACTTTTTTTTGAAATTTTCCAGAAATCTGATAAAGTACATACTATATGGTGAAATACCATTTGTTTTCTGAAACAAAATTGTTACTGCATATGCAGCTTTGTTACCTGCTGGCCTAGGGACCCAGATGCTTTAACCAAATGGCATTCAGAGCTGCTCAGTGGTCATTAGAGGTTTCCGGACCCCCCCGTTCCCTTACTGCTTCAGCTGGGACCCTTGGCCCAGCCCAGGCCATGGGCTTCTAAGCTCTTGTCTCCGGGACATCCCTGGAGACGCAGTTTCTACAGCTTGGAGAAGGTCACCATTCAGAGTGACCTGGTGACGGAGAAGCCGGCCAGATAAAGAGAACGAGGCCAGGGTCCATTAGAAACAACCTGCCTGACAGGGGGTGTTTCACTGGAGTTGTCCTGCTCGTTAAAAAACCCTTCATTTCTTCCAAAATCCATCTTATTCCAGAAAGTTACCAAACAGGTAGCAGTCCACACTCTTGTTTTCTCAACAGTGATTGGGAATGAGCCAAATGACAAAGTACTGCAGTACTACAGATTTCTACTACTGCCAGTACTACAGATTTCAAAAGCTGTTTGTCATGTAAAGCAAAATCCTCAAAAAGATGGATGAGAGGAATGTGGATTCGCTGATTCTCCTGGATGCACTTTTGGAATTTTGTAAGGTGACTCGAGAAATCAAAATTTTGATGATTAAAAGGTGGCAGAAAGGTTTACAGGAACAAACAAGCTGCACTGTATGAAGCACCACACGGAGCTTCCAGCTAGAAATTCAGATGGAACAGGGGATAACACAGTTAACAAAAATGAAAACTAATAAATGTTAAAATAGTGGAGTACTCTCTGTGGACCCACAAGATGTTATCTGGAAGCGAAAGGAAAGGGTGTTTGAGGACAAAAGGATACATTTCTATACTACTCAAAACAGTCTTTCCTAACATACCAGGTCATTTAGGAAGTTTTACATAACTCTTTAAAATGCCTTTTCTTCAGCTATTTTTGACATGCCTTTTCCATTAACACAAGTGGGAAATGCAGGCAAATTAAAATAGTCCCTTTGGGCTATCGTAGGGAATGTTCCTGCCACTTCCATCATTGGCTCAACTCCACCCACCACAAAGCCTGTAGTGGGAGAACTGGAGTAAAGAAAGCATCAGTGACCTTGTGCACACCACAAGCACCTAAATCAGAGTGTGCAAGGGTCTGCTGCTCAAGGCTAGAGAGCCCAGTGGTGAAATGTTATTACTCAGAGCCTGATTTGCCACTAGTATTTCCAGCATGGTTACCTGGAGGTTAGCAAGCCTAGGAAATACAAGAGATTTTATGGAGTAAAGCAACTGGCAGCAGGGAAGGTACACAGGCAGCGTTCACTGCATCCCCTCAGCTCATAAGATTTAGGCCAATATCTGACCGTACAATATGTACTCGTGCAGTTCCATGCTACTCCTGACTTTGAAATCGAGTGAGACTTTTTGTCTTCCCAGTCCAATTTTTCACCAACATTTTACCAGTTTGCACACAGTAACTGTTGAAACAGTTATTATTATGAGCCACATGTTGATATGCTCACCAGTACAAACAGTCCCACTGGAGCAAACAGCCCCACTCATGCTGTAAGGCATGAATATTCAACGTGAGAACGCAAAGCAAAACCTGTTCCTAAATCTCAAGGGTTAACATAGGAGAAAAACTAAACATGATTTTTCAGTTACTATGAGTCACTTTTCTTTTAGAACTGCTTCTCATAATTGTAATCAGTTAAGTGCCTGGTTTAAAATCATTATTAAACCAAGTGGTCAAGAATTTGCTATAGTAATAGTGAGATTTTTATACAGCGAGATGTATTACTACTCAGTAATTGTTCTCTTTATTGTGGGTAAAAAAAAAATTACACTTTACCTTTTCACAGTAGCAGAACTACTGTTAGGACTGAGAAAAGGCTTGTTAAAGCATGAACTTTTGTAACTGTTTCAAAGTTAGAAAAACCAGCTGGACGGCTATAGATATAGGACACAATCTAACTAGGGGTAATCCCTAGATCCAGTAAAATTAAACCCTAAAACCAGGGACTTCACCTGAATAATAAGGGAGATTAAGATTTGATCCCATGTCCCTGATGTTAATTTGTCACCCTATATTGCCTAGCAGTAAACAATTAAGGGCAAATCCTGGAAGGTTGATAGGAGTCCGGGGAACTTAATGCCTGGCAAAGATAAGGAAAGTATATTGTTTCCTGTTTACACTGGACATGAGCTTTATATAATTATCCTACCAGTTAGGATTAACTGGGCAATTATCCTGGCAAACAATGGGACATTGATGACAGCAAAACAAAGGCATCTCAGAGCAGCTCCTTTGTCAGCGCTGCTGCCAGCCGGAGTCCCACCGAATGGCCTCGGTCCTGGCTGCGGTCCCAGCACTATCAGCCCTCGAACAAGGGCTGCACAGTTACAGGGGGAGCAGCAAGGGAAACAGTTTTCCTAACCTGTCAGCATTTAAGAACTCAAACATTTTTCCTTACCACAAAAGGAGTTGAAAATCTGGAGGGAAAAATGTCCACAGACTAAGCATATGCAGCAGAACGGCTTGGCTGGAGAGAGCAGCTTTGCTTTCCACGCTTTTGAAACGTTTCCTTCAGATTTTGACCTCCTTTATCTGAGCGAAAGCAGCATTTCAACACTGGAGTAGAAAAAAGAGAAAATGTCAGAATGGGAATGTCAAAGGGCCTTTCTTTTTTTTTTTTTTTAAACCCCAAAAACTTCTAAGCAGGAGGCTCAGCTAGCTGAATCTTTTTCAGCAACAATTCCAGTTCAGTGAATTGACTCATTTTGTCAGAAAATTTCTGACCAGCAACAGTCGGTCGTTCATACAAGATAAAAGAATAAAACAACACTGCCATTCCCATGACTATTTCTAGCACAGGGGACTCCGTTCAGGCCTGGCATGGCAGGCACCACGCTCTGTGGTAGCATTTCTACGTCCCTTGCCGTACCAGACCTAAACAAAGCCTGAGACGTGGAAGGCACTCGCTCTGAGCACCGATTCCCATGTTAGACGAACCCTTAGCGTTACCCAGCCTGAGCAGCCGTACAACACAATTTCTAGAAATTAAACAAATCATTCCAAATTTTAACACTGAATTTGTATTTTTCCCAGCATGTTTCAGAGACACCTGAAGACGGCTCTGAAATGCACTTGTGCCTGCTGGTCCCTTGTTAACCCGAGAATCCCAAGACACCAAAGTTGAGACCTAATTCATAACTATATTTAGCCCTAATGTTTTCTCTCCTGTACAGAGAAAAGGGAAAATTCTCTTCTTTTCTGAACACAGCTCAAAAGATGACTGTGTCTATAGAACACCTCACACTAAATCTTAAAATAGCTACAATCTTAAATACTTAAAAACCTGAATCTTTAGATAGAGATTCAATACCTACAGCAAAATTGACCTTTTAAATCCCCAATATTCAAGTATTTCAAACTTTCTGTCTCTATAGCAATATCTACAACCACCATCTTGAAAGAGACCAGAGCTGAGAATATCTATTAGTTATCTAAATTCCAGATTTTCCAAGACCAGCTGAACCATACTGTGAGAGCTGGTGCTGTGTACTTGTGACCAATGCGTATTTCAGTCTGAATAAGCTCGCTGCCTTACTGAGGCTTAAGTAAAACCTCCAGCAAAAAACCCTCACGCCTCAACCATATTACAAAAGGGACAAATTCTAAGTGGTTCCCGGTCAAGAACAAAGTCTAAAACTCAATGACTTCTTCTATGAATTCAAGTTGCTTTTATTCCTCATATTTCATTCTGGAGACCAGCAGCCACAGAACACTCATCCACTGCAAATATACACTAAACAAATAAAAGTTCCCTTCGGTTTAAGGAAACTAGTTACATAGGTACATATTCTTCCAGAAATTGAAGAAGGCTGTGAGAAGATAGGATGGTGTTTCTTTTCTCTTTTTGTCTTTTTGTGTTCGATTTTTGGTTGAGTTTTCTTAAGGTGAAGAAGAATCATGAGGAGAGAGGAAAAAAATCATTTGGAAGCTGTGCGGGTTAGCAAAATACACTGGAGAAAACAAGAGAAAGGGTCTTAATACTTTCATACTGTTAAGCAGGAAAGAAGCAGAGGATAGATACTTTTTAATGAATGTGATGCTACTTTTACATCCCCGCTTTCTCTGGAGACTTGCACATACTTTTCAGTTTTGACTGATAATAAATAATAGGTTTCCTGCCACTAACGACAAGGTTCCCCTCTCCCCTCCCAGGTTAACTGGGTCCGTCCAAGAGATCTGGCCCTTCACACACAATAGCTCACTTGCTGCAGAGCCCCTGCAGAGGCATGCTGAAAGCACACAGAAAAATATTTCTTCTGCTCTCTTCCTGAACTTCTTAAACTCCAGGTGACCCAGAGTAAAATCCATTTTAATGGGGCCTCGCTTAAATCAGTCAACTGAGTCCTTGTTGAACTAGGCAACACTATGCAGAAATAAAAAAAAAAAAATTAGAAAAAGACATTCTTGTTTCTTTTTGGAGTCTTGGTTCTTACTTTCCTTTCCTTACACAGCAAGGAAATAGTTATGTTCTCAGTTTTAATCCTCACTTCACTGTAGAGCTATCCAGCATTATTCAAATAGTGCAGCTACTATTCATTAAATAGTGGTGCATTTGGGTTTATGGCAGTACTCCTCCAGCGCCACAGCAGATGAGGTCCTGTTACTCCACTAAACTATTCAACACATGCTTCTGACTTTCACTCAATAATTCCCTCTGATGGTGACACAAGTCCAGTGAACTACAGTTAGAACTGAGAATTGGTAAGGAACACATCAAAGTTGTTTTTAACATGAAAAGAAAGTAAGAATATGTCTCTCTATTCCACCAGAACATCAACCTTTAAACTCTCATTTCAGCCTGATGCTGCAACAAGAGAAGCCAGCGATATTACAGTAGATGTATTACTTTATCTCTGTTGTGCTCTTCTCTGGAGCAGAAGTAATATTATGTTTAACTGTATGGCTACTCTAGCAATTTTAAGACAAGTGTGTAGAAAAAATACAGAAGACGTCAGATGTCTTCAAAAACTTATGTTATTAGTATCGTAAACCTCAATCTTCACACATCGAAACTCCTGCAAGTATGATAATTCCACGTTACCGAAACGGTGCATTCTTGAATCAAGTTTTAATTTGGATTAGAGTAACAGTGACAAAAGAGGCAAATTTTGCAACAAACCCAAATCTCAGCTCTTGATACTGTCATGTGTATTTAAACAAAATTAGTTACACCAAAACAGTCAAAGTAAGTTAAGAACACACCTTTCCTGTAGCATGAGCAACAAGTACTCTGGGAGGTGGAGGAGATAGTGGAGAGATCAGTCCTTCCTATTGTCTTATTCTGTAGCTTCTCATGAAGCGTTTCAGTCTTTCATCGACCTTTGGGCGCGTTCTCGTGAGGTACAAACCAACCACGAGTGTTAGGACTGCAGCATCGAACTTCTGTTGAGCGGTTTGTTTGCAGAGTCTGAAAAGCTTAAATAAACCCTGCCACATTCACCAGTCTTTCAGGACTCCACATCCACAGGTCCTTATACAACTGCGTGTTCTCTGGATTTACGTGGATATAACACTATTCTTTATGACTGAAAGACCTAAGCACACATTCCTTCAGGTCTCCCTTGCCTTCTAATATTTCTACATCAGCAGCTAGAGTCTCTACCAACCCACAGCTACACAAAATGCACTTCTTTCATGCTGGCATTTCATTCTATTTTCAAAAGCGTTTTTAGGAATGAGTCTGAGGCAAACAAATTTTCTAAAGTATTAAGCAGTTCCTGGTTTTGAAAATCTTACCACATCGTTTAGGCAGCCAGTCTATAAGCCCTGAGGCAAATTTTCAGTACTGAGACAACAGAGGAGACACGCACTCCTTTTAATACTACTAGTATTTGATCATTTAAACAGCCACATACATTTTGAAATGCAGTCCTTGGAATTTTTACTCTACCCCCCAGGCACTCATTAAACAAAGGGTGCCTACATTTGCTGTACAGGTCTTTACACAGAGGTTAGGAAAAACTTCTTACAGTAAAAACCACAGAAACAAGAAAAACACCAGTTTAAATGATGAGCCACAGCTGGGGATCAAAGGGTCAGCATTTTCACCAGAAGGGAATCCCTCTTCCACTCCTTGTATTATTTATCAAACTAATTACTGGACTTTACTTCAACAAAGGGCACTGTTTCTCCACTTCTGGCTCTGTTTGCCTCTAAATTTCGAGTAATTTAGCAACAGTTGGTCTAAGTAAGAAAGCTGCTAAGGGCTACTATAACACTAACTGCCTCCATTTTCTGTTTGCCTCTCCCCTACCCCATAACCCACACCAAGTTTTGCTCTCTCCGTTACCCATAACTTAGATACACTATATTTAGATTAAACAGTCACAGTCCTTAGAACAAGTTGCTTATCTCCTTTCAACCGCTCCAGTCTAAAAGCGATCACAGTCCTCAGCCTTTGTGAACTTTACAACTTGTTGGATTTTTCTTGAAATGTGTCTATTCTTAAAAGCCAAACCCATGGAAAAATAACTGAAACCAAATGCCATGCGATCAGGGCCAACCATAACACATGAGAGCCCTAAAATAACAGGAGAGATACTGCGGTAATGCCTGACCTTCTGAACTGTGCATATGGGTTGAAGCAAAACAGCCCATATTCACGTCTTAAATGGTGCATACTAATAGTTTATTTGTAATGCAGAAGAACCCAGTTTACAGAGCCATGATTTTAAAGCTTCAAGGACTTGCTTTAGATGCCAGAAATGACTTCACTTTTGGAATAAGCTTAAACAAGGTCACAGTTGAACTTTATTAGCTTATATGGTCAAAATCAGTTCAGCAGGCAGTTTCAATGGCTGCAGACATTCCCTTTTTCTCCTATCATGTTTCCACCTCAAAAAGGAAGGTGCTCTAGCCGCTTTGCTGTTCTAAATGTCTTTGAAATATGGAGTTATTCCGGCCGGCCTGAAACTAGCAGTTCAAAAACTTTTATTTAAAGTATACAGGCAACACAACCTCAACAAGAAGTTTCTTATAGAGATGTTATCAGCCTGTTCAGATCTGCACCCAGCCCTTAACTCAGGTGATAAAGTCTATCACTTGCACTCAGATCATCCCTGTAGAAACTGAGCATGTGTGATCCCAGTAACCTAAAATGGAGATTATGTTGCTGCTGACAAAGATGACCAGAGCCCTTCGTATATATCCATATGGAGACCATAATGCCACCAGGATACGTACTGACAAGAAATAGTAATCTTTGTGAAGATAAACAAAGCAGCCATGATACATTAATAAACAGCAACTTCAGGCAACAAAGCTATGGCAGTGTGGGGATAACGGCCACGGCTATCCAAGTTACGTATACAGTCAATCAGGACGTTCAGTAGCTGTTACTGTTACGAGCTGAGATAAATCTCTGTACAAACTACGAGTGTAAACACTACCCTCTATCCAACCTAAATGTTCAAGATGGCCAGACACAAAACCGAACCCCAGACATGTCACCTGCACCCCAAAGAAAGCATATTCAGGTTTGCTCAGGAATTAATAGAGGTGTTTCCTGGGAAATATTTTTAACAGGATGTGCAACTGTGGCACCAGGAAAGGAAAAAGCATTGGGGAAAAGGACAGATGCATCAAAGACGACGACATCTAGGCAGTTGCTGAAGTCTTGGTAGTGTGAATAAAAGGGAAAAACATTGAGAAAGTTGCTGGGGCTGGTGCTAGCTGAATGAGGGTGACAGCTGAAAGCAAGGAAACCTTTTGCTATTATTCCTATCCTGTTTTCAGGGAAACTGATTGTCCTACTTTCTTTGTAATGAACAGGATCATTTTAGAGACTCCTCAATCCACAGCCATGCTTTCTTCCCTGCAGGAAAAACTTAAAACGCTCTCGGCCTTCCAGACAGGCACACAGTCAGAAGGGTAAACTTTGTTGCCGACTAACACCATTTGTGCTACCTACAGCCTTTATGCTACACACGTACAATGAAATCCTGATCGTATTCTAGTTGAAAGTCCTTCTACTGCTCGCAGCAACACAGACAAGATTTTCTTTTTAAGCATACCTTTACTTCATTAAAAAGTTTAATATGAATAAAGAGAAAAGCGTTACAAGAACTATGTTAGTTTTGTCTTTCCCTCCTCCTAGGTCTTGAGTACATACATACCTGCATACCCATGTTTACAGGACTCTTGCAGCAGAAGCTACCAAAGATCCTGGCAGAGGTGGGCAACTCAGGAGGTAAAAGATACCAAAACTGTGTGCAATTTGCCATGGTCTGCTTGATAGGTAGTTATCTGAAATAAACAGTTTTGACAATAAAGGTGAGATGTGGCAGCCAGACCACAAAGGAAAGGAGATACAATAAAATGTCTCTTAATGCATGAAGAATTCAAGCATAAAAATGGAAGCACTTGTTGTACACAGATAGGGTAGAGTGGCCAGAGGATGAACTGTTACAACAGTTGATTTTGGCACAGGATCACACTTCGCTGTACTACTTCCTTCAGGTGAACTCCTGCCAGAAATATTGCTGAGCAGAATCCAAACTTTCATCTGACCAGAATCACTGAGCACAAGCAGAGACTGTTCAAACTGAACGGTAGAGAAGGGGTTAAAAATATAAACCACCACTTCCTACAGATCCCAGAAAACAGGATCACCATAAAGACATACCGTCTTTGTAGGGCCTTATTTCAAATCCATGGAAGTCAGGAAACTGGATGCTTCTAACTGTTAACGGGGATACTTCTGTGTTTTGTTTTTGGGTTGTAGTATCATCCACCCAGAACACTGATTTCTTTCTTCTCTGTTGGTTACAACCTCGAGAGAGAAGATAAATACACAGGGCTAACAGTGGCTCACACAAGAAGGCGTAGGACTTACAGCAGGCTGACTCTAGATGATGACAGTTAGTACCAATATACCGTTCCACCATCTTGTACTGTATCTTCTGCTGGCAGCATTCATAATGCTTTCAGTATAACATTGCAAAATGTTATTTTGCAGAAGCGTGACTCGGCAGGGGAAAAAAAAGAATGGTTGCTGTAATATCTTTCTTCTAAAGTCAGTAATTATAATGGAAAGTTCAATTATTTAATATGATCAGGACAGAAATCCTTCAGCTCTGACATCTGCCCAGTCCTACGACATGAAGGATGATCCTGATCTTTCCAAAAACATCTCTTCATCTGCCTCCTCTCCCATCCCATCAAACCACGGAGCTATTCTCAAACACTTGTACAAACAGGAAGAGGAAACTGAACTGATACGAACATCCTCATCTTCAAAAATGAGGTAGCTCCCTTGTGCTGTATCATTTGCTCCCTTTTGAGTCCTGATGAAGTACAAAACATAAGAAAACACAACAGCTCTGCTTAACCTTAATTCTTAACATTCAAGTTTATTTTATAGCTTACTTCAAAGTAGCTCGAGCAAAGGGGTCTTACTCCAGAACTTTGAATTGTTATCTACACAAGATTTTAAAAGCTGTAATTTCTGATTTCAGCAAAATATTTTACTACTTCTGTATACTGTGCCCTCTTTCTAAAAATAATCTCAGTTTCCTGTCTTAAAAATCTGTCTGTCTTCAGTCACAGAAAGAGAATGATCTGGAAAATTTTTTCCTTTATTCATCTGATACTTTCATAAGTCTACAGGGCAACAAATAATAGTGCCACTCTTCATAATAATTTTCATTATATCAGTATCCTATGAACTAAAAATTAACAATAATGCAGGTCAGAGTCATATAATGTACCCTATTAACAAACAAAACATGCTACCTTTATACACGTCCAGGATGGGATGTCGCTAAACAAGATGGGTCAGGGAAGGAAAGACAACTCAGGTTTAGCCTGGTCAAGAAACACTTATTGAAATTGGGCACAGTTATGCTTTTTCCTAATAGATACAGCACTCCTCAGAGCAGAAACACGATATTGTGTCAACATTTGGCTTTGTTAACTGCATTTGAAGACAGCTTTGTGATTACAGAAACTATCCTGAAATAATATTGGCTCATATGTACAACAGTATCTCAGTCCTATCCTTTCACAGCTAGTTTTCTCTTAGCTTACTGGCGTGCCTGTTTTTATGTAAATTGGTAGAATTGTCCAGCTGTTCAGACCCAAATCACCCAGAATGAGGCTTTTTTTTTCCCTGTGGCATCTTAATTAGCTTGTCAAGAACAGGCCCAAGCGGGAACCTGCAATGCAGAGCATCCAGTTCCCCTAAAACACGAAGTGTCAGAACAGACTTCTGCAGTCTCTTACATGAACCTCTCTTTTGCTGAGGTACGTGGATCTCAGAAATCATGCACGTTAATTCTTCCTTCAGATGTCGAGTATAAAGATGTGCTGACAGCATAGATGTCAAAGACAAAAATCCTTCCTTTCACTCAGACAATTAATCTTTTTAGTAATAGCATGGTTTTTTATGGATTTTTGTGCCTAGTTCATGACAACAGGAAAACAGTGAGAAATGCACAAAGCAAGCCAGAAGCAATGCTGAGGGCTGACAGAGTCCCAAGAATTTGGGGAGCACAATAAAGGGCTGCATGTTTGTAGCTTCCTCTTGCTTGTTCTATCATCTAGGCAAGCACCCAAAGAACAGTTTCAGAAGTTTCCATCAACCTGGGTTTTCTGAACTTTGCAACCATTGAGCTCTTCCAGGAAGCTACAACATATAGCTAAACTAGCAGAGGATTCTGCAGAGCATCAGCTAACCCTAAAATGCTGAGTGGCATAAGTCTCCCGCCCTCTGATACCTGAGTGTGTGTGCCAGAGGTTAGATACCTAACTCCACAGCATGGTTTTCATTCTTAAAGATAGCGAGCGTCTTTCCAAGTGATGCCAATGCAAGATGGGGATTTACATCTTTAAAAACAGGATGAACAATTAATGCCTATGTTAACGTGTTCAAGTTTTTACAAGCTGGAGCCTGAATATTTATAATCTAATGAAAAATGTAAAAATTTAGATACGGAATTTGACATTTTATCTTCACCACATAGACCTAATACATAGAATATAAGTTCTTGCATTTCACATGTATATCATATATGTGAAATATACTTTGGAAAATACAGCCAGCCAGATCCTTTGCCAGATATTTAACTGCTCTCCTCAGCTGCTTTTAATTTTTGGAACCTCTTTAAACTTTTGTAAATACTTTAGCCAGTCATCAATATTCAGCATTATAAGGAACAGTAAGGTCAAATTCTTGCTTTCCATAACATTTACTCTTTCCACAACATTTTATGAAATATTTTGTGACAATCAAGCATCTGACAATCTAATTAAATATCAACTCTTTGTCTGCTTTTTTTAGATTAAAACACACAGATTGAGATTTATGCAAGCGATGAAAGGAAACTCGTGCAATGTTGAAAGTTGCCTCCTTAGTCTGAAGAAGTCTGGAAAAGCTTTGTTGAAAGCACACATACCAACACAAAAGTTTATATGTAATGTCTCTGAGAAGCATACTACCTTCCCAAATAAATCAAAGGAAACCCGTAACTGTATCAGTTACATATGTAGTTAAGACCATACCAAACTAGTTCATATCTCATGACTGACTGTACATTAATTGTTGCACCCCTCCCTTATACTGGTCTGGTGGTAGAAGGAGAAAAGGTAAGTCCCCATATTCCCTTACCTTCCTGTAACCTGTCTGTGCTATCAAGACCTAGTTGGAGGAGGAGAAATAAGAGATAAAGAAAATATGATTAGGGGGTTAAGAAGTCAACTCCACGAGACAAGGCCTGGGAGGCATGCAATGTGCTGCATCCTGAAGATGAAACATTTGCTTTTCAAAGCAGTTCAGGAGAATGAGCTTCCAACAATGACAAGAGAACCTAGAGATCCATTAGGACCTAGAGTTCAACGAGATGAAAGAAAAATCCCACTCATTTCTATCAGCACTTCCATCTAAACAGAATATATTGAAAATGTCTTTAGAGTCAAACTCCTTGCCATTTGCCTAATGCACTGGTTAACTGGTATTTTCTTTGAATTATTTGCTTTGCAATCTTTTTACTATTTAAACCAAGCTGAACTATTACATATTATAAAAATCTAAAGATAATGGGAGCAGTAATATTAATTTTCCACTGGGTTAAGAGCTGGACAAACATTGCAAACCTTTCATTGATACGAGGATTGTTTGGTTTGACAGAATTATTTTCAGATTCAAAAAGTACCCATTCCTTCTTAAAAAGCAAAATTAGTGCTATATGGCATATTGTGTAACCATATCCTCATCGCACAGCAGGCAATGAGGAACATACATTCTAGATACTAAAATCCAGAAAAGACTCTCAAACGTGTGGGAACATTTTTGTGCTAACAAGTATGGTTCCAAAAAATTCAAGAATCCAGTTATTTCTCAGGTTTGTTTTCAAGACTCAGTTTACCAAGAATCATACCATGTCCAGAATATTACAGAGCACCAAGACATCTAGTGAGTGAAAAATATACTGCAAGTAAAATTACTTTACATTATGTAAACTAAACAGCGTTGGATTTAGTTATTAGATATAATAAGCCTATGGGAGCATTGCTAGAGGAGTATCATTACTATATTTTTTTTTTACTGTACACGTACAATTCTTAAAGTTCCCAGGAAAAGAAATGAGTGGAAAGATGCTCCGTTAAAACCCACCTGTATGGGATCTCTGACACCCGGCTGTATTCATACGCTGCATTCCACTCTCAGCAATGAAAGGAAAAACTCGGGTTCCACTAGGAAAGGCATACCTCCACTGGTGCTTTTGCAACTGCCATTTCCCACATCCCCTAAAATGGCTGAGGCAAATCCTTTAATCTGTGTCTCTGGATGTTGTTTAAAGTTTTATTCAGTAATTTTTATCATCTTGGGGGCTTTTAGCATTGCAGTGCTCTGGTCTTTTATCAGGTTCTTGCTTTCGTAAAGATGTAGTACCATAAGAACTCGGAGAAATAATGTTTACTGGTTTGCTGATAGCGCAGGTTTGGCATTAAGTCCTACCCATTAAACAGTTACTTGGTATATTTACCACTATAGACGAGATTTACTTAAATTAAAATTCAGAAACTGTGATGAAGCACATCGCACAGAAGGCCTGAACCCTCCTTTCTTTTTAAAGGAAACAAGAGTTTTCCGCAACTGGATTGACATAAAGAAGTATGACAAAAACCTGGAATGGCTTAATTCCTGAATCAATAAAAAGAACAAGCTAATTATTTTACCTACGGGCCTGGCAAACACAGTTCAAGCAATATACCGTCATCAGCTTCAAATACATCAGAACTGTTTCTTGGGGCTCATAAAATAAAGAGCAAGCAAATTAGTTCAGAGAGCAGAACCCCTGACATTCTGCCAGGAAACCATGTATGGAAGAAGATGTAGGAAAGATGTAACACCAACACATGAATCACATTTGAGAAACAGAATGTACTCTTTCAAATTGAAGTTGAAATTATCAAATAATCATAACCAAAAATGGAGATTAAAAAAAAAAAATCAATGTATTGTAACAGGTTCACTGTAAATTGCAAGCGTTGGTAATGATGAGAAACATTTGAATTCCTTGAAATTGGAAATTAGGTCAGATTCTCTTATTTACGTAATTTTATTTATTAATTCCTTTTTTTTTTTAATTTAATCTAAGCAAATTCATTTGCACCTTTATACTCAATAAATAGCATATATTGGATATATGCCATATCTATATTTGTATCCCTATGTATCTTCCATAAAGAAAAAATATTGTTTAAAAAAGGAGCAGTAGGAGAGGATTTTTTTAATTTTTTCCCCTCAAGAACTTGAGAAAAAAAAGTACTTTCCAACCACACTGTTACAATCCCTGTCACGTTTGAGACTGACTATGTTAGTAAGGCAGGAAAGGCTTAGTGGGAATTTCTGTTTGTCAGAATCCCTTGAAAACAGACCCCTCAGTCTTTACTCCTACATTTTATGCAGTGGTCTGCTGAGGTGGAGACAGACCTTGTATTACCCATTGGCTGGCCCTTCTGCTGGGTCAGACATCCTTGACCTACTAAACTGCTTAGGTTTTAATTGCTTAGGTTTAATTGCTGACATTTGACCTGGTATTTTCAGATTTTCTGGTATGTGAACTTTGCTTTTTGTGGTGCTGTGAGAAAATTTTGGATTGAAAGAGAAGGGAATCCCATAAATCTTGAGTTCAGACTGACTTCAGTTATCTATGAGAGTTTCTTCTTCACATTGATTAGGATTCCATCATTAGTTATGGTTACATATCAAATTACTTTTGACAAATCTCTTGTATCACAATCCAGCCAGAGGCTCCTAAACCAGGGTTTCTCAGAAATTTCCAGTCATTTCACTAGTTGCAGCATGTCTGGATTTTTAAAGGTGTTCATACAGCTGCTGGAAAGCACTGGGAAATGGATAGTTAGGTAATCTAGAAGGATTGGTAACAGTCCTAGTGAGAGTGAACACAAAATTAAGGGTTATATACTGGATATTTTACTGCTGCTGTCAAAGAATTTTTTTTTAAAAGTAGGTTAATTAGGTTTCATAAAACCCCTTATGTTTTTTCACATATCACAATTTTCAATACTGCAGTATCATTACTAAACCGTATGCTGAGGATTTATGCACATCGTCAGCTACCTACCTCATCATTGTCACAACCACAGGAGCTTCAGAAGTCTCATGTAGGTTTCTTCACAAAAATCATCTTCCAGACAATTTGCAGGGTGTTCAATTTTACAGAGTAACTGGGAGTATTGTTTTTTGCTTTTCTGTGTTATGTTGCTTTTCTTGCAACACATAATGCTGCTAGGCACCAGATGCACAACCCATACTCTTCATTTATTTGTGACACATTTGGGTCCTGCTCAAAGTGATGCTGGAAACTCCGTAAGAACTGAGGATATACAGGCTGCTAGCAACTCTTCTGTCCTACCAGAAACCTACACAACCATGTAGGCAAATTATGTCTTTGTACTTCTAAGAGCTGCTTCTTGGTTTTCTCCATCTGACAGTGCAAATGAAGTTAGCTATGAGACACAGTAACAGCTGAAATCTGATAGACAGGTGTGACTTATGTCTGGGAGGAACTGGAACCCAAACAAATAGAAATTTAGTTTGGATTGACCAGTAGTGTTGCTCACCAAAAAGTGCAAAAAAGCATGAGTTGATTCTCAGCAAATTATTGGGGCGTTAGCTTAGAAATCACAACACTAAGCTTTCTCTGTTTTCATAGCATTTTGAGGTTTGTTTGTTGGTTTTTTTTTTTTTAATGAAAGTGAGATTATCAATCCAGGATTTTAATGAAAAAATACCAAATACCAGAATAAAGTCGTGACAGCGACAATAATAATAGACACAGTTTATCTCAAGACACAGCTAATGCTACAAAAGCTGTGAACTGAAATGGCACAGATAGGATAAACCTGACCAAGCAGCAGAGACCTGCACGGTAGATACCCTCCAAGATAGTAGTTATAAACAATGGAAAGAAACACACACTTCTAGAGTTTAATTTGCCTTTCTCAAAGACCATTGCTGCACCCTGAGCATGCCAATATGTATTCACTGATATAAAAGAACATAGTGGGAGTAGTTTACAAGGTAGGTGAGATGAAACTGAACCCAAGTGACTTTTGCTTTTCCTTTGTCTCCGATTATTTGAGATAAATTTTAGGAAAGGTATATCTGATTTAAACCGATGAGCAACTTCTCAAAATTCGCCCACTTTGAGGCATATCAAAAGTTGATCACCTGAGGAAAAAACCAGAACTTAAAACCACCCTTGAAAGTACACAGCACTGCGACCAGTTCTTGATGTTGCAAATCAAGTTGCATTTGAAATCCATGACACAGACTTTCATCCCTCCCCTCCCTTCTCCAGCAACAGGAAGAACTCGTCTTTCCAAAAAGCTGGATTCTAAACTATGCCTCGGGCTGCAGTGAGTCAAGGTTTCGTATGGGATTGGTTGAGCGGTTGTTTCTTTTTTGCCTTGTGGTTTTTGTTTTTTCTTCCCCTAAAAAACTACCAAAGGGATTTGGGGTGGACTTAAAGTGTAGAAAAGTTAACCATATTTTATAACTGGTAAGAGAGAGGAAAACTTTTACTAAGTAATACCTGCTCTGTACATAGTACTTATTTGTGCAGTATTGGATGTTACAATTGGTTATAATTTCTTTTATTGCCAAAGTTTTGGTTGGTTTGGTTTTTTGGGTTTTTTTTGAAAGGGCAAGCACTTTCGGCTTATAATGTTAGTTCCAGACATTCTTTGAGCTTGGTTTACGCTCTACCAGTAAGCTTTTATTATATTTTTTAGCTTTTTAAAAAGTTCATATTGCTAAAGTGCATTTAGTTGCCTGGCAGAGCGTGCCTTTAACTCATAATCAAGAACAACAATGTGGCAGCAAAGATAGAAGCAAAATTAAAACAAAGTCATGGAAAACATGTAGTGATCTGGTTTCTAGAAAATGTTTAATTGCCTCTGTTTGAGACAGAGCCTCTTATAGCAATGGATCATCAGTGCAGTTAAAGTAATACTGTACATGCTAGCCATTACAAAAAAGCCAGAGAATTGAAAGTCTCCCTTATCACTCAGGTGTTCAGTGTAGCCAAGCCTCCTACACCCTGTTTCATATGTGTGGGTTTTCACCTGGCAATCAAAAGTGCTAATTTATGAGCGCTAGTATCTTTCAGACATGCTCTAACTTTGGCAGAGAGAAGTTACTTGGCTTGTCCTAGATCTAACAAGGAGTCAGTGGCACTCAGATATGTAACTCGGGAGTTTTAAATCAAGTTCTTTGATTTCATCACAAGACAGCATTCTTTACCCACTATATATTGTCTCAATGTTAATTAAAGAGTATACTGTGTAATTCTACAACCTATACACAGCTAGACAAGAATTATTTTTTGAGATCATGATTCAAAAGCTTATGATTATTCATTTTACTTCCCTTTTGTGTTAAGAAACTGAAGCAACACTAAAACTTAGCCAAATGTTTTTCATATATATAAAAATACACATATTATATATATTAAGACTCCGAGAAGTACATTTGAAATCTTTATGCAAATAAAAATATAATTTCATACATGTTTCTACTCTTGAAAAAGTCCCGAGATAAAACAGAACAAAAATGCTTCATAGTATTAGAAGGAAGAAGAAAACAAACAAACACCTGGATACACTTTGTAGATCGTATCATTAACTTGTGAGGTGTGTCTTTTGTTTACCAGTGATTTGGTCTAGAAAGTCTAGATTGCAAACTCTTTTTATATAGGACTTAAACATAATTTATGATTGAATATGTGCAAAATTAAAAGGAAACAGTAGCACAGTATTGCAATATTTGTATTACAAATAAAGTCAAAATGCTAATTAATCATATTTCTCTTCCTAGCTAGCCTCTCTGTTGACCACACAGGGAAACACAAGTTGCAGTGCACAAATATGAGTCACCATCCATGCATTCGTATCCTGCCAACCAGCTGTGTGCAGCAAAACCTTAACTATAACTTAGATGCTAAGGGACACAGTTGTAAAAATTGTTAGGGTTTTAGCATCAGTAGAGGAACTACATTTTCCCACCTCAATCCTCTCCTTAAAATACCATTCAAACTACATCCAAACCCAAGCTAAAACTGTCCTTATCAAGATCAAAAGCCTAAAATATTGTTCCCTCAACATTAAACTTTTGACATAAAACAATTTTTATTTGTTACTATAAATAAAATATATGATGATCAAAAGAGATTTTTTTACAAAACTTCTGAAAAAAAATCAAACCACTTTATTCCCACTAGTTAACACTTACCAGTGATTTCCATTTATTTCTCCCATGGGTATTCAGGTGAGTGACCTAGTGGCCAAATGACAAAATATTACCTGGAAATGTTCAATCCCTTCTGCTGGAAGTATTTTATTTCACATATGTAAGTAAAATTTCACAGATCAGAGACTGAAACTCACATATCTTATTTTCTAGGCCAGTGGCTCTGGAATCATTATTACTTGTAAGTTATTCTATAAAAAATGCAACAGTTTCAACAGCAATGTCTGAGGGAGGTCAAATTCTGTAAATTTATTGGCAAGGACAGTAAAAATTAACGATAAATCACCATTCAAAACACTGAACTAGGCATGAAGTAGAATAATATTTTAAGTGACTATACCAAACATTTGAACTGCTTTACAAGCAGATTATGCTTTAAAAGTATCAAAGGCTTAAGGGTAAGTTGGAAGGTGCAATGCCACTTTTCAATAGTTTTAAAAGGCATCATGTTGAAGCTTAGTTGCCTTACTCCTGTTTAAGCATTTTAATCCTGAAACATTATACCTCTGAAGCAGTCTTAGAAGAACCCTAACAATTTTGTGTATGGGCAACACACCCAGGCCACCTGAAATAACAAAAAAGTAGGGAGCTTTTTTCCAAAGACTTGTTTGTGTTGGAATCCTAGGAAGCACGACCAGCACATCCACTACGTTCAGGAGATTACATAAAACCTTACCAATTTTCAAAGCTGTTCACCTTAACCAATATGGAAGTGCAAACAGTTCCATGGTCAGCATTTAAGCATGGACTTTACAAATAGTTCAATAACAACTTTGGCCTAAAAAACAAGAAGGGAAAAAAAAAAAAGAAAGAGAGATAAAAACATCTGCAGCACCTGGTTCCTAGAGTTTCTTCAAATTATAGTTCCTGTAACTTTTTGTATTACTAGCAGATTCAACCAGTCTGAGAATACTTTCCTTGCTAAATTCATTGAGGTCATATTACCCACTTCCCCTACACCAAGAATCTTGGTACAGTTAAACAGACCTACCCTCCCATTTTCCTTCCTGAGGAGTACAAGAATTTGGATATGAAACAGTACTAAGTTCAGGAAAGCTATCTGAAGTTGAAGTACGCAAGGAAACAAGGAAGTTTCGTACAGTTTATGTCAGCTGCAGTAGCCTGGAACATTATAAACAAGCCACACTTGGCTTGGGATAATTTTGATACATCTCTGACAAACTGTGCATAGGGTGGCATAGAAAAAAGTGCTGGATGAGCACAATAACTCACTTGTTCCAGTTCAACACTGTGTACATTTCTATGTGAAATAAATAACGCAACACAGGTACCATATTCTGCCCATTCACAGCTGCAGCCTCAGTTGCCATCGGCCTTTCGCCTTTGTTTCCTGCAACCCTGGCAGTTACATCGGGTATGGAAATTGTTTTTGGGAACTTCACATGTCCTTTTATACATTTGTCATTGCCTAACTCAACATGCTGTGAGCTATGCTCAACTGGAAAAGACATCCTAACAAACAGAGAGAGAAATCACTTCTCAACAGCGGAAATAAACCCATTGGTGTTAGCCCTTTAAAATAGTGCACTCACTTAGCAAGAACAACACAGCAATTCCTGGGACCCATCCTCTATAACCTCATCACAATTTTGTTAGCGAAGGCTGAAGTGTGGATTTATATCGGGATCTTTGAAGGGCTCTTTGAACTCAGGCATACCACAGTCATCTCACTTTCCTCCTGGGTACTGATAAATATTCTATAGAGCTTTCAGTAACTGTTATTTAAAGATGGATGCACACGTGTCAATGTAAAGGGGAAATTGAAGAGCTTTCTCCTTACCCTGATCAATATCTTAACAAAAAGGACCTATACATTATGGATTTCATACCTGTACAACCATATATGGTGGCATTGTATTATAAAACTTGTAGGGGTTTTTTGGTTTTAGTCAGACTCAAGTTACGGAGAAAACATTCTAGCATCTATTAACATTTTGGCATTGCTGGATTACTTATTAACAACTTGTTGCCTTAATCCCAAAACACACATTGTTTAAATGAATTACCTGTGAAAGTCAAAGACCCATCTTCCACAGAACCTATACACAAAAGCAACTATTATGATATTTATCTAGCTGGGTTAACCACTTATCATTGCTTACCGCTAATAATACTGAAATCATTTCAGTTGTGACTTTGGTAAAAGAAACCAAAGTCTGAGTCCTTTGTAACAATATCATTATCATTAATATAATTGAATTCAACCTTGCATCTGGCCACAGCATAGTTCAATAGATTTTGATATTAAAAGCTTCAAGTATTTCACTTTTCAAATCACCCACCCTGCCAATTTTCTGTAAATTCAAATTTGCCTGTGAATCAAGTATTTGCAATCCCTGCTTGAGTCACTAACTTAGACCAAGCAAACATTTAAGTCCATATATTAAGAAAAAGCCTTCACATTTTGTAAAAATTTACTCTCACTTAGCTACAGTTTTAGAGAATTGTCTAATAGAATCATAGAATGGTTTGGGTTGGAAGGGACATTTAAAGGTCATCTAGTCCAACCCCTCTGCAATGAGCAGGGACATCTTCAGTGAGATCAGGTTGCTCAGAGCCCCGTCCAACCTGACCTTGGATGAATAGGTCATTATAAAATGAGTTACACGTGTAAAAACATGGACATAACATTATATATGAAATGGAGGCTATGCTAACTCAATAGGCTTTAGGTCCTAGGCCTCAAATCCAGGAAAGCGTGACCGCTTTAGCCCTGCTTTATCAATGATCTCCCTAACACATTTCAAGTTAATCAAGTGTTTATATGCTTTACTAGATCAGGGTGCTCAGATTTCCTTTTCGTTACTGAGCTTAAACACAGCTCATGACGTTGCCCAGGGGACAGCAGTCTGGAACACTCACCTTTTGACCACAACAATGAAGTGTGAAATCTTCCATATTTACTCACAAAAATCTCCCAGTGAAAATTATATCAGGACTACTGACTGCTCTTCAATCTGGTTTTCAAAATGCTAAATTAAGAAATTAATTTTACAATTAAACATTACACTGGCAAGGACATTATTAGAATCTGATGCAATTATTGGGTTCAGGTGAAGCCTTGGCTCCACACCAGAATGAGTAAGAAAACTTCCAACAGTGAAGTTGCATTATCTTACATTAACCGGACTGCTTCCTAAGAATGCAAGGCTACCTACAATAATAATGACCTCTTACTCATCATATGCTCTGCTATGACTTCTTTTGATCCACTTTACTGCTTGTAGACTTTCAACCCTGAAACATCTGTGTGAAGATCCACTGTCAATTACTGGAAAGTCACGCTACTTTACGAAGCACCTACACAGTAATTTTCAAAACCAGTAAAAGCTCATAGGAGACGTAGTCCTTCACAGTAAGGTTGAATGTGGCACTCTATTTATGACTGACAGATGGAGAGGAGGAAAGGTATGAATCCTAGAAGGATGAAGCAGGCAGGATTTTGAAGTGGTCTATGAATTCTTGCAACCAGAAGTTCTGCAAAAACAAGGGGATGAAAATAAGCTGAGGTTGAGTCTCATATTATTTTAGCAGCATAGACATCAAGATGCAAGATCTTGGATTGTTTCTAGTGAGTAATTCGAGATTCTGCAACTTGATCTACTGTGAAATTTCATGAGCAGAGAAATCCAGGAGAGAACTTAATAAGAGACTACAGAATGCTGTTTAAGCTACAACAAAGTGTTAAGATTTTATCTTTCTAACATCTGAGAAAGAATGGTGTAAATTAATTATTTGCCGCAACAGCATGAAATTATAGCTTTCTGTAGCATACAATCTTAAATTATGCTACAAGGCCAGACCATTTTATTGTGTGGTTGATATCCTGTTGGAAAAAATCCAAACAATATTTCTCTTCTTTGCTCAGCAAAACCATTATGTTGATTGAATCGGAGCCAATATGTACACTCACGAGCTATCTTGCCTTAACCTTATTTGTAATTTAGTTAGGACAGAACCGCATTTACAATGCTCTGGATAAGCTACAGCAAGGGCCTCATTTTAAGGCTGGTATTTTAGGGGTTGTAAGTCCACTTAAAGCTGGCTGTCTCCAAATGAAACGTTGTTCTGATTCTGAAGACAAGATAAACCTTTCCACAGAAAATTTGGTGGAGGAAAAGCAGCACTATCTTTGGTTGGGAGAAAAAAATAATAATGGCTTTAGATATTTATTAGTATTTTCTAAAATCTCTAAACCAGAATTCCAGCAAGTACTCAGTTCGATTGTTCTAGCTGAGGCATCTGAAGGAAAACTACTAGACTTCAACATTTACTGCTATATTCCTATTCTTGATCCAAATACACATTTAAAATTTATTTAACCCTTCACCCTGGGTGCAGACATGCAATCCTGAAGGACAACTCTATCTGAGTTAGCATGGGAACTAAATTGCCATTGTCACTGTTCAAGCCAACAGAAATGCTGTCAACAATGTGTTACCGCAGAATCGAGCCATAGATTCTTTCATACTCTGTTAATATGGATGCTATCAATGACTATCTTCATATGATAGGCCATTTTATGTCACTACAAGCAAATAAACGCTAAAACAAATACAAAGTCATAAATATACACTCAGGTAATTACATCAACACACCTTACTGATGGCCACATGCTATTTCAGAAAAACTATTAGAGAAAATACTAACATGATAGTATACGGCTCTTCAACTAAATCAGAGTCCCAAGAAACTTCTGCAAGCTAATCCAAAATTAATCATTTACATTACAGTAAAATGCTGTCCCTTCATCTAAACACTAATGAGCTTCTGGTAGCTTACACAATTGTCAAACTTCTGACTCTCATAAGACATCTCCACATGGCAAGGTCAGCTAGAGAGATTAACAACTAATCCATTAATCCACTAGTTTCATACCAATCCATCGCGGAGGTCCTTATAGAAAAAGCTGGGCACAGTTCTACATCCTGAAGACAATGTGCAGACTTCTATGAAGCCCACGTTCTCCTACTTAACAGAAACACAGTTTGACACTCCGCATATTTTATGGAGCCCAGACTTCTCCTAAGTGTGTATAATAAAATTAACATCAAATAAACACACAGAAGAGAATAGTGCATGAACCATTAAAATTATTTTCTGCCTTTAAAAAAAAAAACAACCTGCAGTGAACCAAAAGCTTTACATACTTTAGAATATGGAAATAACCTATAAACAGCATTAAGAGAACATTCTAGTAAGTCATGGCAGTGGCCTTGCTAGGAGCTTTTATTGTCTTTCATAAGAGCTGCGTTAGATGTCTTTGTTTTATTTACATATTAGAATAAATAGGAAAATAAACTGTTAAATAAATGCAGCATTAAAAATTAAGTTTTTACTCTGTATGCCCTATGACAAATATTAGACTGCAGAAAGTCAGGTACTCTTAACAGATGTTCATTAACTAATATAATGATAACCCATGTTGTATATTACATATTCATAAATGTTTGGCACTTGATTTATACATTGTTACAGAAGTAACAAGAACAGACCCATCACGGACACCGTGGAGCCTAGATATCTTAGTGATAGGAGAAGTGAAATGCATCAGATCAGCTTTTGCACCCACCGTTTGTGATAAACTGATGAATATACTCATATACTCATACTAGCTTTTGTCTATTTTGTCAGCTTAAATGATGCACCTTCGAGTATTAAAATGGGCTTCCACTTGTATTTAAATCTGTAGTACACAGCGGTCCCAATTTTAGTTATTTTTAGCCGCTACTATAATAAAATGATAGAATTGGCTTGAAGATTCATACATTGCTCTTTAAAGCATTTTTTTCTTTCTTTTCGTTCTGATGAAGGATAGTTTTATGTTCATGACTTTACAGCGTAAACTGAAAAATTAAACTCGATTGTAAAATGTCCTTTGCACTGCTTTAACAATAGGTGAATGTGGGGTACTTTGTGAAAGTCTAAATAAGTGAGACTTCACACTAATTCATATCATAAATTACTGACAAACACAAACCAAATAATCTATTAACTACTGTAAGCTGTTGTGGTCTTGTTAGCATTTGGCATTATCTAGAAAGAACAGTCATAGGCATATTGTATAAACTGATTCAGTCAAAGTAAGGGTACTTACTTATATTATTATACTTAATATTTTAAGTATAACCTTGACACGAGGTAGTTAGTATTTTTCACTATTTGATCTGAAGAAATTTATTATTAAGATGAGAAGCAGAATCAATATATTAGAATACTTACGTGCCAGAAGGTGCCTTAGTGGGTTTTTTACCATTTAAATTTTAAAATACGTAATATATTTTTTAATATTGTGTAATTTCTAAAGGATAACAATATATTTCTTAAAGTGATACAACTGTGATAACAGGAAAAAAAAGTCTTATTTCTTTCTGCTTTCTCCTTTACACCATTAATCACAGAATTGTTGAGATTGGAAGGGACCTCTGGAAATCGTCTAGTCCAACTCCCTTGTTCAAAACAGGGCCAGCTAGAGCAAGTTGCTCTAGTTGTCTCCAGGTTGTCTCCAGTCAGGTTTTGAGTATCTCCAAGGATAAAGCCTCCGTAATATCTCTGGGCAACCTCTTCCAGGGTTTGATCCCTCTCACTTCAAAAATTTCTGTCTCATGTTTAAATGGAATTTCCTGTATTTTAATTTGTGCCCATTGCCTCTTCTCCTGTCACTGGGCACTACTGGGAAGGGTCTGCTCTGTCTTTATCTCTCCACCCATCAGGTATTTACAGACAATGGTAAGATCTCCCCTGAGCTTTCTCTCCTCCACGCTGAACAGTCCCAGCTCTCTCAGCTTCTCTTTGTCTGTCCGGTGGTCCAATCCCTTAATCATCTTTGTGGCCCTTCACTGAGCTTGCTCCAGTATGTCCATGTCACACTTTTACTGGGGTGCCCAGGACCGGGCATAGCACTCCAGATGTGGTCTCAACCAGTGCTGAGTACAGGGGAAGGATCGCTTCCCTCAACTTGCTGGCCAATGCCATTTCTCAAGCAGCCCAGGAGGCTGCTGGACACCTTTGCCACATCCATTGCCTTTCTAGGTGACTGAGGTGAGGCTGACTGGCCTGTAGTTCTCCAGATCCACCTTCTTGCCCTTCTTGAAGATAGGATTGACATTTGCTTTCTTCTAGTCCTCAGGAACCTCCCTTGATCACCACGACCTCTCAAAGATAATTGAGAGTACCCTTACAATGATATTTGCCACCTCCCTCAGCATTCACAGGTGCACCCTATCAGATCCCATAGACTTCTGTACGTCATTTGTTTAGATATTCCCTAAACCGATCCTCCTCCACCAAGGTTGTCTTTCTTGTTCCAGATTTTCCCACTGGACTCTGGGACCTGTGATTGCTGAGGTCAACCAGCAGATTGCCAGAAAAAAAAAAAAAGAAGTGAGGAAGGCATTGAGTACCTTGGCCTTTTCTGTGCCCATTGTCACCAAGCCCCTGCCCCATGTGGCAGTGGGCCCACATTTGTCCTAATTTCCCTTTTGCTGATGATATACCTACAGAAGCCCTTCTTGTTGCCCCTCACATCCCTTGCTAGTTTCAACTCCAGATAGGCTTTGGCTTTCCTAATCCCATATCCCTGCACACTTGGACAGTGTTTCTATATTCCACTAGGGTCACCTGTTCCTGCTGCCCCCTTTTGCACGCTTCCTTTTTGTATTTAATTTTAGTCAGGGGTTCCTTGTTCATCTGTGCAGGCTTTCTGCTACTCCTACTTGACTTTCTGCTCATTGGGATGGACCATCCTCGAGCTTGGAGGAAGCAATCCTTGAAAATCACCATCTCTCCTGGACCCCTCTTCTCTCCATGACCATATTCCACGGGATTTTTCCAAGCAAGTTCCTGAACAGGACAAAATCTGCTCTCCTGAAGTTCAGGGTTGTGATCCTGCTATTTGTTCCCTCCTCTAAGGATCCTGAACTCCACCGTCCCATGGTCATTGCAGGCAAAGCTGCCCCCAACCTTCACGTCCCTGACCAGTTCTCCCTTGTTTGTACATATCAGGTCCAGCAAAGAGCCTCCCTTTGCCAGCTCCTCTACCAGCTGTGTCAGGAAGTTACTAATGCTCTCCAGAAACTCCCTTGACTGCTTGCGCCCTGCTGTGCTGCCCTTCCAGCAGATTTCAGGGTGGTTCAGGTCTCCCTGTGAGACCAGGGCCTGCAAGTATAAGGCTTCTTCCAGCTGCCTGAAGAATGTCACACACTTCTGCCTGATCAGGTGGTCTGTAGCAGATGTCCACCACAACATTGCCCACCTTGGTCTCCGTTTTTAATCTTAACTCATTAGGTCTCAGCTGGCTAATCATTGGTCCTCAGGCAAAACTTCATGCATTCCTCCTGCTCTCTCCCTTCCTCGCCGTCCCAGCCTGTGCTTCCTAAAAAGCCTGTATCCATCCACTGCAGCACTCCAGCGATGTAAGCTATCCCACTACATCTCTGCGGTCCCAATGACATCATAGCCCTGCAACCGCACACAGGCCTTGAATTCCTTCCACATTAAGCCAAGAATTGTTTTAAAGTCTGTTATAATTAGCATCTTTAAAATAACCCAGTAATACTGTTGCCCAAAAGAATAATCACATACACAAAAGAACTCCTTCAAAAGCAAAAGAGGAGGAAAAGAAGAAACAATCCTGTGAGTTTTATTGGTATTGAGGTACAGTCCCATTACAATTGGCTAAATAAGACATTTTGGTTTTTTTACTAAAATGCAACATATAAAATCCATATTAAAAAGCTGATTGGTCAGTTAGCTGTAAATACAAAACCTGTTCACAAAAATAAAAAAAAAAAAGCAGCCTGTTTTGGACATACAACTACATATAACTTCATATTTATGGCCCAGTTCACTCAGGACCATAAGAATAGTTTTGTTTTCTGTACTAGAACTGCTTTCTGCACAAGGATCCAATACAAGGGTTGTTCTTGGGCTTATAAATTACCACAGGCGAAGACGCATGTGACTGACAAGATACAGGTCTCTTACTCTTCTTCATGGTAAGAACATTGTCTTCCTTTGGAGGAGGCACATGTACAGGTTTCCAAGGAATGGGGTTACAATATGCTGGAGCTGGATACGAATTTCCATTAGCACACCCTAGAACATTTAGAAAATACACATAACTAAAAAGGAATATTTACACTTCGAGCTTTACAATGCAAGCGGTTATAATAATCACCTGGACTAACAAAGACACAACAGCATCTTCAGAGGAAGGCAGCATAGGCACATCACAAAATTTAAATGATTCAAAGAAATAAAACTTCCACTTTTTTTTTTTAACCAATAACTGGCATATTCTTCATCGCTATTTAAAATAATAAGCAGGGCGAATGCTGTGTGACATTCAGAATGTTTCATATACTTAAAAGCTGTAAATGTCTATGAATTGGCTACTTTGCATTATTTCAAAGTATTTATAAATAAAACTTCCTGTCACCACATATGCAAAGCTCACGTATTTCTCCATCTTTGCTTAACTGTTATTCTTCATTTTATTGAGGAGGAAAATACACTAATTATCCACATATACATTAACAATCTGCAATTACAATCTGCAATTAATAACCTAGGGCCCATAAAGCAATATCAGAAAACTTAAAATGCAACAGAAGGAACATATTGCCTTATCAGTCATTTGTCTGTAGTGAAATTTCCGTGCATACATCACGTGGTTGGGTAAAACAAAGTCTGTAATATATTCTAGTACATGAACACAACTGAGTAGAGAAATATTTTTCAAAAATCACTTAAGTGATTGCAGCTGTGGGGAAGTAATGGAGGTCCAAAACAAAACATGAAGGCAAAGCATATCACCATCTATAAACAGATATAAGCAAAAGAGCAAAGGTCATTCACCTGCTTTACATATTTTCTTAAACATTCAGAGCCTGGAATTTAGGTCCTAAAATATTTTCTGTGGTGAATTCAAGTAACAACAATGATTTTAATTCTGTGAAAAAATAAAGGCAAAAGTATGTATATGTTTTTAAAGAAAATTTAATTAAGCACTCAAACGTAAAATGCAATACTATTTCTAACTGCTCTTCTGCTTTTGTACCACGTGGGATGACAAAAAAAAAACAAAAATAAAGTGAGACTCACAAAAGAGCACACTGTCAACAGCAGTCTCTTTAACACTTCCCTTTAAAACAAAAAAGGAATAGGATTAGAGACGCCAAGAAGGTGTGATGCAGGTGTAAAGCTAAATGGAAAGGAAACCTTAGCTCAGAACACAGGTTGATTCCCACGTCTCCTTTTTCAGACAGCACTTCTGTCAGCCTCTTACTAATCTTTGCGTCTCAAAAAACCACCTCTTTTCTAAGGGGGATTCAGGTGCAATAAGGTGGCACACACCTTCTGTAACACAAACACTAACTTTACAAGGATGCTAACATAACTGATCTGCTTCACAGGAACCAGTAATTGGCTCTAGTGATTCCTATGCCTGATAAGGAAAGTGAGATCAAAATCAGTTATAATTTGGTATGCCACATTATTCTCTCAAATAACATCATTTTCCTCCCAAATAACATGAAGGGCTACAAAAAATGTACAAAGGGTCTCAGAGTAAAAGCTTCTTTGACTTATTCCACATGAGATATTCATTCCCATGTGCCAAAATTAGATACTGGATGAAAATCTAAAATGGGGTTCATTTTACATTAAAAGATTAGAGGGAAAGAACCACAACCTAAGTCACTACATATGTGTAGTAGAAGTACAAACCTGTAGACTTCCCACGTGGGAAGCCATAACCATTTAAAACAGGGCGTGGTTTATTTCTAGCATTATGTAACCATTCCTTAAAGATCTTCTCTGATTTTGCTTTCTTCTCCTGTAGCTCAGCTTCCCTTTCTTTTTCTTTTTCCTAAAAATAAAAAAATCTAAGATACTTATAGACAAAGCCCTGTGCAATATACACAAAATGGTAAATAAATCTTTTGCAGATTCCCAGACTGCTGAATATATTTCAGATATGTTTTCAAATAGAAATACGTTTTCCTGACAATAGAAAAGTTGCATTTTTTTTCTTTAAGTCTGAAAAAAAAGAATAATCAACCTCTGCATTAATCCAGTGTTTCTCTGAGAAAAAGCTCTCAGAAACCTTTTGGAAGACTACATGTAGAAGATATTCTGAACATAACTGGCAGATGACCAGGGCCTACTGTGCTGCAGTTAGCCTAAAGAGGCTATTGCATCAGGGACAGCCATCCACTCTTCTCATTTACCCATATTCGTACAGCCCTATATCAGCCATGACTGGCTTGCCTCCAAGCCCGGAGCAGGCTGGGGGAACCATTAATCAGAAGTAAGAGTAAAAACAGTGTGTTTAGGCATGGCATTTGGATTTAAACTAAGTTTAATTGATACTGTGAACATGGCTTATAAGAACCTACATAATGAAGACATGACTAAAAGAATGCATGTGGTTTAAATCTGTCTGATGACTTTCATTTTCTTGGGTTTCAAGGTCCTTGTGCTATGCATTTTAGAGGCTCAGCAGAGACACAGAATCAGTTTGTTAAGCAGGAAAAACACCACCAGTACAGAATATTTAAGCGTGGTTTAATTATATGGGAAATTTTGAAAGACTGCAAAATTAAGGTCATTAAGGCCGGAAAATTGATCTGATACAGTTTACAGTATTTTGAAGTTAATCCAAAGAAATTATTATATGTACTTGTGACATACTTACAAATGTGTTCTGCACTTTAAGAACAACTGCTGTAATTACAGGGGGAATATAGATAAATTCTTCTCACCACAATCCTCCCCCACACTTAGCTACAACAGTAGTGTAGTACTCCTATAATATAACATATTCTACTGAAAAATTATACTGTAGTGTTAATTAAATTAAAATACAACCAAGCAACTTCACAGATAAGACATCTGGTCACACACTTCATAGTTTTCAGGCATAAACATTATCAATATGTGATATTTCCAAGGAATTCTGGATGATTCCTGCAAGCGTAGCCTTGTTAGAGCATTTGTTCTAGTGAACTAGAGGACCTCAAAGCCCATACTTTAGGAAGCTTACAACAGGTAAGAGGTTTTCTGAAGCTCACTATAAAAATACATAGGTGATTAATTAATAAGAAATAACATCAAAATTAGAACTCCCAGCATCAGATTGGTACAGACAAATATGAAGAAAAATGCTTTTAATTAGAAATATGTGCAAGTATAATGGTAATATCATGATAATAGTGGTGCTGGGAGAAAAATGCCCAGAATGCTGCCTATTTTCTATCTGAGTCACCCTGCAAAGGACTGAGTAATTAAGGTACGCTGTCTGCTTTGCATTTCTCTTTCCCCTCTCATATCACAATTGCAGTGGGTTTGCAAAGACTATTAACAAAAATGTGTTAATATGCATCTTGCTTTGCTGACCATACCTCAATGTCTTCAATGCACTAACATTACAACTTTTGAAAGTTTTTTTCATGTACGACACTGCCATTTGACAAATTCTAATCAATTCAATCAAACAATATATTTAATATAAGTCACAGATTAGGTAATCCCATCCAAATAAATGATTAGTTGATTAATACCTTCTCTTTCTTCTTCTTTTCTGCCTCTTCAGCTCTCTTCTTCTTTAACCATTCTTTATACTTTACCTCGGCCTTTTCTTGTAACTGCATTTTTTCTAGTTCCTTTGTGGCTTTTTCTGCCATTTCTTTGCTCAGCTTTTGTTCCCTTTCCCTTCTTTCCTACATGAAACAGATCAAAGAAACAGAATAGAAACTTTTCAGTATATTTCAATGGGCAATTCTTTTGAGGGATACAGTTAATTTTATTACATAATTACAAATAAAATTATCATAAACCTGAAAAAAATACCATATTGCGAGCTCTTTGAAGACAGAACCTATTCTTCCCTAGGTTCCAGATAAAATAGTTTTAAACATATAAACTTGTCAGAAAATATGATAAAAAATTTACTTTCAGCACTCCTTATGCTATTATATTTACCACTCTGTTCTATTTATTCAGACATTTTTTTAAAACAGTTCAGACACTTCTCAATATTTCTGGGAAAGAAATACATGTTGCAATTCTTGACAATGGTGTGTTAGTTATACTTTTCAGTGAATCCAGAGCACACTACAGTTCCAAATGGAAGTCAGGCAAACTGCTGCCTTCGAAGACTCATTGAGATATACAGATTGTTCAGCACACTTAAGCACAAACTGATATGAAAATAAGAAGTTCACATGAGAATCCAGTTCACGTTTTGTGGTATTCTCTACATTTTTTTATATTCTTTAGTTTATTTGTATATGGACTTCTATGAACTAATCTACACATTTCTCCTCTTCAAATGATGAAAGGGAAAATGAGAAAACTTTCTAAGGTAGGCAAAAAGTGGTAACTGAGTGTGAAGTGAAATTGCTACCTGTATAATCTGGAAGATACAACACACAGAGGCATCGTTCACTTCTACGTCTTTTCAGTGCGTGTGTATCTAACAGTACTCAACAATGTTTTGAGGACCATTCTCTAAGCTAACAAGCACATAGCGATGGCCTTTTCTGGATCTGGAGAGGGAGGTATTTGCATTTGAAGACTAACAATAGCTGTCACTTCCCTTCCCTGTAACCTTTATGAAATGTCTGGAATTCTACTGATTCAGTACTACTTCTGCTTAGCTTGCTTAGCTCTGAAGAACCTGCATATACACGTAGAGGCAAAAATCTTTACCAGACAAGCTGTGCACATGACTTGGAGGAGAGGCAGAAGACTTGAGATCAAACAGTTTCCACTTAGAATCATAGAATCATTAAGGTTGGAAAAGACCTCTAAGATCATCGAGTCCAACCGTCAACCCAACACCACCATGCCCACTAAACCATGTCCCTAAGCACCTCATCTACACATCTTTTAAATACTTACAGGGATGGTGACTCAACCACTTCCCTGGGCAGCCTGTTCCAATGTTTAACCACTCTTTCAGTAAAGAAGTTTTTCCTCATGTCCAATCTAAACCTCCCCTGGCGCAACTTGAGGCCATTAAAGGCCACTTCATAGAAAAGAACTGCTGAATAAAAACGCTGGTTTTCTTTTAAGGAATCTTTTTCTTGTATGCTCCTCTGCATACTCCTCTTGAACACAGGAGATGTGTAGTTTAGCAGGAACTTATGCTGACTCAGAATTATTATAGTTGGAAGTATGGATGTCAAATGCCTAGAACTACAGCTGCAAAGTATAATAAACTGGGTCTGTCTTTTTTATATAAAAGAGGAAAAACACATTTACAAGTAGAGCAGGAATATACTTCCCTTCCCATTTTACCTCTTGTAAGGACAAAAAGGCAGAAAGCTAGAGCTCCGCCCTGCTCCACCCATGGGCCCCTCCCCCCTCCTTTTTTCCAGATTTATTGCACTTTTGGAAAATCCAGTTATGCAAAAAGCAGAAGCCATAATACTGCAGCTGGGGACCAGCACAATTCTCTCAGTCTGGTCTAAACAGAATATCTGCTGGTTCAATCCTTGTCCTCCATACCAAAATTTACCAGTAATCCAATATAGTAGCATCATACAGAATAAAAACTTTAGCTTATATTGCCCTGCAAAACACTAACTCATTTCTACCATTTATTGGATGAGATGACGAGGTGTAAAAACAGGGCCAATAAAGAGAAAATGCACTGCTTTCAGGTTAAAACATTTGCCAATTTTTTGCAAGACTGGATAATAAACACTTTCACATTTGAATCCTTATCTACACTATATGAAATTGTCTCGATAAAGAAATCATTCTAAGGATAATCATAGCTTACTCTTGGCATTCATTTTTTCTGAGCATGTCACCATGCTAAATTGCAGACTTCTTATCAGAAGAAGCCAGTTTACAGAATTGCTTGAGGTAGTGGTGTGCCCCTCTCTGTGTTCGCCAACACTAGAAGCATTACTACAATTTTAACATCGGCAGCTAAATTATGCGTTAACTCTGGGGGTTTTTTCCCCCTTTTACAAGCTATCCCTTATTAACTGTATTTACCACAGTCTCTGAGGTGGATGTTTCTTCACCTAAACCATGATGATACTTTCAGTACCACTGTTTTGGTATACTCTTGTCAAATATTCTAATCTGACAACAAAGAGTTATTTGTGTACACACTGCACACAATTTCACAAAACAATTAGTTACTAACTATGTTTTCTCCTTGGTTTGGTGTTTTTTTTTTTTTAACTTCATTTCACTTCTAATACATTCTAGTGAACGTCAGCTGTATCTGTTCAGCAGTGTAGGGAAAATGGTCAGATATGAATAGACTCCGATTTCAAGGCATATTCTGGAATGTAGAACTCCATAGAACTACAAAATAATGGAAGTCTTATTAATATGATTTTACAACACTGTTTGTAAGGCCTGTAAATGTGATAAAATTACTATTTACAACTAAGACCAACGAAAAAAATAATTTCATTCTGGGAAAAAAAGAAGTTGAGATTCTGAAATGTTTTCCTACTAGTGAAGAATGGAAACAAGATCTTTCTTAGCATGAAACAAACCCTTCCATGATTAACTATGTTAAAAAGGAAAAATAATCTATTTTTGGCAAATTATGCAGATCCTAAGTATCACCTGCCTAAAAAACAAATAAACAATTGCCTAAGCTTTTCCTCCTCCTCCGTCTAAAATTCATCTTAATCTCTTTTATTCAGAGCTGTTCCTCTGTCGCTTCATTACCAAATATTCCCCACATGCATCTCTCAACAACTCCTGTTTCGAGACAATGATAGTCTGGGACACATAAAAAGCATTAATGTAGATGAGAGATATATACTAAAACAGTGAGTTAAAATCATTGGTGAAGGTGCCTTACAAAGATTTCAATTCTTTTGCTGTTTGCTGGCTTATCTCTATTGTACATGAAAGTAAGTTACAAAAGTAAGGATCTTTCAAAGCTGCAGTCTTTAACTAAGGGTCTTATCATACACAAAGCATGAAAATAAATATAGGAGAAAATGAAAAAAAATTGGGCCCTTCCATACCTAGGGGAATTGTTCAATAATGGACAACAATAATAAGCAGAAAATAGACTAAAAACCTTTCTAAAGACTGTAATTAAAAAGCAGGGAAGCTTCTTAAATTATGTATCTTTAATCACGATACTTCAGATGAGTTTAGCCCCTATCTAAGCTGACCCAAAGTTAAATTAGGTCTTATGTAAACAATGATATGCCATGCACACTACCATGAAAGCCACAACTATCGCTAAGTTTTACTTCCAGTGAGACATCCTTAACACGGAGAGAGTCCCTGCAGAATTGCAGACTTTGCAGCTGCCTAGAAATTATTCTGCAGACAAATCAGAAATGCTTCCTCTTTCTCTCGTGCACAGAACAGCTTTTCATTCATAAAGTTAGTGTACACCACATTCCCAGCTGTTTTAATAACCTGTTTCATGTCAAGCTCCTGTCACCCTGGCCTCCGCAGCTTCCCCCCATCCTCATTACTTTCCCTTATACAAGTCTATCAAAAATGCTAGGAATGTGCATATTAATGTACATGTTCTTCAATCCTCCCTTCACCTCTCCTTCCACATATATACAGGGGGAGGGAAATTATGTAATTTGTTTATGCTTGGTGTTGTCAGATTGGGTTTTAAAAATTCTCTTTGATCTTGTGTTCAAAACAGACATGATCTATTCACTAAACCACTAGCAAATTTACATACACTTTAAAATATGATTACAGGTATTACATAAATTAAGGTATTGATTGTAAACCATCCAATTACTCATTGCAAGAAAGGCTTGTTCTCCCGCCACCCCACCCAAGCACATTATTAAGGAGAAAGGATACAAATCTGGCCTGCGGGTTCACTGCTCTGGGCTGTGATCCTATCAAGCCTCGGAACCTAATGAAGCCTGGGCTAGGTCGGTACTTGGAAATCCCCCACCCAAAACAAATCCTGCCGTCCCACAAAGCAGTGATGGTGACTCAGTAGGCAGCATGTGTCTCACTGAGTCAGTACCAAACCAGTGTCTCATCAGCAGAACTACTAACTTTTCAAGAAAAATCAGACCTATGTATATGTGGAGAATTGTCAAAGGAATTTAAAATTTGAAGAAGCATCCCACTTTCTTCCTGACAGAAGGCAGAAATATTAAATAATTTTCCAGGCAGAAAACAGCCCAATTGCCATCGAACCAGAGACACTGTATCCAACTGGAAGAAAATTAATAAAATATACATTTCTGTATTTTCATATCAATGATTAAATGAGAGGCTGAAAGGGTCAAGTGCAGAGCTGCTTTCTGTTCTGCATTTTCTGTGTAGAGTGTCACTGAATAGAAATATTTCCAGAAATTAATGTTGTGGTTTATATTTTTAAGATACTTCTCACAGCAATCCTTTCCCATTTTCTGGTCTGCAGAACATGACAACATTTTTCTTTTCATACATAATTGATGGTTCTATTTCACAGCTGTTTGCTCCGACATCTTAGCTACCGCATTCTAGCATCATTTTATGCTGACTGATGGCGAAATATAGGAAAAGTCCACACTCCAACATCAGAACATACATCCAAATATCCTCATTTATCCTCATAATAATCCTGAACGTCAATCACATTTAACAGCCTCAGAAATCTGGGTTGTTCAGCCAATTGTTATTACCTTTTCAATTTAGCCCTATTATACAGCTCAGTCACCAAGCCTAGCCCACAGAAATACTTCTTTAATGTCTCCAGAATTGGCATGTGAAAAGAACAAGAGGCTAGAAAGGAGGTCAGTGAAACAACACTGAGCTGCAGTTGTCTACTGACAGGCAGGTTTACAACGATGTACTGCTCAAGTTCACACAGTCAATGTAGACCCCACTGCAGTCTAGTAATTGGACTGGTGTAATTGTAAGATGGTTACATACATGGATCTTTCTCCCAAACTGTGTTCCTTACATGGGGGTACTCTACATGACAAGCAGAAAGTCTTAGTGTACTTGGTCCCCGAACACTCTCGGGGTCTTCAGAAGAATGCAGACTCCACGAATGCTGCTGAAATACATGAGCACTAGTATTTTAATCATCTGCCACCCTGAACTCCTCCTCTACAAGTCTATCTAAAACTCATCCTAACACTAACCATGAGAAATTAGTTCATTCTACTTACAGAAATCTAAAGGTAAGTGTGGACACAATACCCATGGCATTGGCCATGCACGACCTCAAAGAAAAGTTTTGTGTAAAAAGGCACATCAACACTGTGCTTAAAAAAAAAAAAACAAAACCAACCCACAAACAACAAAAAAACCCACAAACACCCCACTGTTTTGTAAAGTACTCCAGGTCTAGACACTGAAAAACCCACAATATGCAGAAGAAAAAAAACCTTAAGAAATTAAGCCCAGAGTTACAAAAAAAAATTTAGATATGTAAAGACAGACTTGGGCTTGTAAACAGAAAATTCAACTTCTTAAACGATGTTGCTTCTCAAGGCTGGAAGGTATTTATGCCAGATATTTAAGCTTCCCTCACAACTACATTTCTTGAAAGGGTTCAGTCTTGAAAAAGGTGAACATCTCAGCATCTCTTTCAAGTCTAAACTGTCAGCAAAAACCATAGCACATCAGGCTCTACATAAAATGTAGCAGCAACCACTGCTTTGACTCAGAACAACAGTTCAGCTGTTAGAACATTAACCTAGGACAGGGAAGATGCGGATTTCATTACCTCTCTGCCTGAGGGGATTCAAACTAACATGTCCCACTGTGGGGAGAAGACTCCATCTACCAGGCTGCAGGCTGGGCTGACAGGATTCTCCACCTCTTCTGTTGAAGCTGTACCACTCCTCACAAAATAATTAACGATTCATTGGATGAAAGAAAGAGCGCATCAGTGAGCATGACTTTTTAACTTCACAGTCATGCTCAAGCTGCCGAACAGTCTGTGTTCTATACTAACAATGGTGAGATAAACTATGCATTAAACAACACGTCTTTGGAGTAGGAGTTGGAAACTAAGTCTCTCTTCTGGGAGGAATCGTGCAGCACACCAAGAAAGGGAAGTCTGCTCAAGAACATTGTCATTCATTGTTTTATAGTGTGCTTCTCCTAGGCTTTCATATTTCTCACTGCTTTTTCCTTCTTTAAAGACTATCAGCCAGTAGCAAAGTAAATTATAAGAACAAAATTTTCAATGAAAAAGCATGAAAATAGAATTTTCCCATCCCGTACCTGTTTTCCATTAAAATTATATTTTTCAGTAAGTAATGAGGACTTACTGAAAGAAAAAATGAGCAAAAAAAAGTTGAACATCAAAGTTCTATGATTAACGCCTGCTTTGCTCATATTTACTTTTAAGAAAAAATAAAAAGCAATGCCTTATTCTCTATTCAACAATGCAGAAAGTATTTGAAACGCTACAGTCAAATTAAGATTGGTATTAGAATAATTAGTTTTTCCAAGGTAAAATGTGTTACTTCACTATTTTTGCTCTTACAACTTTGCTAGATATCACATTAATATAGCATAAAGTATTATATGCAAGTTAAAGACTAAAGGATGCTAACAACATGAGTTTCAGAATTAGAGTTATTTGGGGATGCAAGCATTCTGCTTTTGAGATTTCAGTTATTGTTGCAAATATACGTATTACATATATGTACTGGTTTTTGGCTGGGATGGAGTTAGTTTTCTTCATAGCAGCTCCTGTGGTGCTATGTTTTGGATTTGTGACGAAAACAGTGTTGATAACACAATAGTGGTTTAGTTATTGCTGAGCAGCGCTTACACAGCTTCAAGGCCTTTTCTGTTTCTCACTCTGCCCCAACAGTGAGTAGGTCAGGGGTGCAAGAGAAGTTGGGAGGGGACACAGCTGGGAGAGCTGACCCCAACTGACCACATGACACACTGGTCAGCAGTAAAAGCTGGGGGAAAGGAGGAAGGGAAGGGACGTTAGGAGTTACGGCATTTGTTTTCCCAAGTAACCGTTATAGGAGATGAAGCCCTGCTTTCCTGGAAAAGGCTGAACACCTGCCTGCCGATGGGAAGTAGTAAATGAAGGGACTTTTTACAAGGGCATGTAGTGGTAGTGATAGGACAAGGGGTAATGACTTTAAACTGAAAGAGGGTAGATTTAGATTAAATATAAGGCAGAAATTCTTCACTATGAGGGTGGTGAGGCACTGGAACAGGTTGCCCAGAGAAGTTATGGATGCCCCATCACTGGAAGTGTTCAAGGCCAGGCTGGGTGGGGCTTTGGGCAACCTGGTCTAGTGGAAGGTGTCCCTGCCCATGGCAGGGGGGTTGGAACCAGATGATCTTTAAGGTCCCTTCCAAGCCAAACCATTCTATGATTCTATGATAATTCCTTATTTTGCTTTGCTTGTGCGCACAGCTTTTGCTTTACCTATTAAACTGCCTTTATCTCAGCTCACGAGTTTTCTCACTTTTACCCTTCCAGTTCTCTCCCCCATCCCACTGCAGGGGACCGAGTGAGCGGCTGTGTGGGGCTTAGCTGCCAGCTGGGGTTAAACCACAACAATATATAATATAAATATTTATATGTATTCATATGCATATACATGGATGGAATACTCTAGATATTTCTAAGCTCATATCCTATTGGCATTCTAAGAATGAAGTAGCTTTGCAAAGTCAATAAAGGTGGATTAAATATGATTGGAAGATACCATATTAAATAGAGCACAGAGGGTGGAGTGCACTGCATCAGTGTTAGTTTTTTAAATATTTAATCAAAAAGCTGTTGTTATCAGGCCTGACCTTTAATCCTAATATTTTATTCAGCATTAATTCATAAGAGGTTCTGACTGTAATTACAATGTTCTAAAGAATTAAATGGTCACATCAGTTTACAGACGCTTCACAGTTTATGCATCTACAATGCATTTCTCAAAGCCTTTGGTACTTTGATTTGAAGGCAATTAATCAGTAATTCAGCAGTTACATATACCTTACTTAAGTGTTCAATCCCATAGCTGTTGATAGGAATGAAAGAGACTCCACATCTCAGGATCAAAAGTTCACGTAAAACAGGAAAACAAAAAAACTTGCTACTGTCAACAAGCTTCCTATTCTATGGCAAAACATTAGGAAGTAAGTCATATAACTGAGGTTCTTCAGATACAGTCTTGTAAACACAGCACTCTTGATAGGTGGGCAAGTCAAACCCAAATTACATTTACAAACTATAAAGGCAGGGGCTGGGTTCCTGTTTACATGAAGATAACAACATTTCATGTGAGACTACATAAATGTCAAAACCATCCTCAGTTCTTTAGAGAAATACCAGGAGGTATTTCTAAGAGGACAGAGAATAAGGAAGAAAAGGAGTCTGGAAAGACAAAGGTTTTATAAACCAAACTCTAGCAAGGAGTTCTCCATACTGCACCTCATTCCGGGGAGATGAGGTTGTAAGGGTAAAGTCTTCCTGGAAGACAGCTACATATGTCTTGAATTAATCAACTCAAGGGCAAATGAGGGCAAAAAACCCAAACTGGCTTCAGACAGCAGCTTACATATTTTCCAAAACAGAAGCGAAGCTTTTCACTAGCATCTCCAGAAACTTCCATTGAGTATAACACAGTAAGTTATCAGGCAGTAGAACCAGTGCCTGGTCACACTGTGAAGGAACTTGGAATTGAACGATATTGGACAAATTCTGAATAGTGGTGGTCTTCAAAGGAAACACTACAAAAGAAAGTATGAATGAGTGATCAACTCTGAACATCTATGACCTCACCTATCACAATTTTTTTGCATATTTTATACCCAGCCAGAGTTTTGTCATCACATATTAATCCATCAGAACTTAGATGAGAGAGAAAAATCCTTGGAAGGAACCAGAAACGGCATTCCCCTATATTTTGAAGATGTTAAGCAGTACTTTTTATCATCTTCTTAAAGTGTTGTTTACCCAAGACTGTAAACAGTCTTGGTTATCATCTACAGCCTGCTAAGCCAAGCAGTCATGAAACATTTATTTGTTAAGCAAGAACACATTTGACAAGACACAAGTCACAAAGATGCCACTATGGAGAAGAGATTTTCAAAATATATCACACATGTAGGTCCCCCAATCCAAATAATTCCAAGATACAGCTGGGGGGAGGGGGTGTCTGTGTGTGATGTGAGGGGGGTGTTGGTGGTTGTTTGGTTTTTTTTTTAAACTTACTCAGGGGTGGAGAACAATGACTGAAGTTAACTGATCTGTTCAGTATCTACAGGTAGTCAGCATATAAACATGAAATGATAGACTGCAAAGGTCTTTTTTTTTTTTTTTTTTTTTTTTTTACAATAAATTCTAGCCATTCTTTACCTCTTGGTTTTATTTTCAGTAAAAAACTTCATTCCGCTAAGAATGGGTCCTTTCTTGGCCGCCCCACCCCCCCCACCACCCCCCCCCAAAAAAAAAGAAAAAAACACATAAAGTGCCAGAATGAACAGACATGGAGAAAATAAGCTTTCACAAACATTAATTCGAACCGAAAGAAATGAGACAGTAGCTAGTTTTCAATACCTATTCAAGATTTAGTTCTACAATGAGATGGAGATTGAGGATGTCAATTCCTTTCTTTTTAAACTCCACAGTTCAGCTATGAGTTGCCTACACAGAGCTCCTTACCGAACTGGAGTCTAAATACAGCAATTAGCAATCAAGCAAACATTTTAACATTCCAGAAAGATTAAGACAGATTCTAATGGCACTGCTGATCTATGTCCAGTCCTGCATACCACTCAAATCAAGGCTACTTTAATAATGAAAACATGACACAGAACACCAAGTTTGCTTGCTCAGCATTTATAATCATGCCCACCTCATTTTTACTAATAAATCTAACTAACTCAGAAGTAAAAGTTTTAGTTACACACAAAATCATGTTGGGTTCAAGCAAATTTTCTTCTGGAATCAAAAGCACGTTTGGAGATATTTTAGAGTTAAAATATTTTGATTGATATTCCTGTGACTTGCTAAAAAATAGAGCTCTATTACATCTAAAACAAAACAAGTCAAACAGACAATTTACTGTTTGCCCACAAATGACTCAATCTTAGGAGAGAGAGAAAGTAAGACTATTGTTGTCCAGCACAGATCTAGTATCTTACTGAAAATTGTAAAGGCATTAGTAGAACCAGGACAGTGCTTGACAGTTGATTTTATTAAGCTTTTAATTCCTAGTGAGCTGCAAAATTTTGCCACATTTGCATAAACATATTTCACAGCTTAGAATGTTCTTTGATAGCTCATATTTCAATATATTACTTCTAGTTCATTCACAACCTTTAAAATCACAAAAGCTATTGTTCTGGTTTCGGCTGGGATAGAGTAAATTTCCTTCCTAGTAGCTGGCACAGTGCTGTGTTTTGGATTTAGGATGAGAATAATGTTGATAACACACCGATGGTTTAGTTGTTGCTAAGCAGTGCTTACGCTAGTCAAGGACTTTTCAGCTTCCCATGTCCTGCCAGCGAGAGGCTGGGAGGGGGCACAGCCAGGACAGCTGACCCAAACTGGCTAAAGGGACATTCCATACCATGTGACATCATGCTCAGTATATAAACTCGGGGGAGTTGTCCGGGGGGGCCGCTGCTCGGGGACTGGCTGGGCATTGGTCGGCAGGTGGTGAGCAACTGCATTGTGCATCACTTGCTTTGTATATTATTATTCTTATTACTATTATTATTATGATTTTATTTCAATTATTAAACTGCTTTTATCTCAACCCACAAGTTTTCTCACTTTTACTCTTCCGATTCTCTCCCCCATCCCACCGGGGGTGCGTGGGGAGTGAGCAAGCAGCTGTGTGGTGCTCAGTTGCCGACTGAGGTTAAACCACGACAGCTATTTACATAGAAGATTATTAAATGGTTATGATTCTTTTATTTTCAAAAATAGTTTATGCAAAGTGATTGGAAGCATAAAAAAAACTTCACAGCGTATAGTTTTAAATATATATTAAACAATAAAAAACCGAAACTGCCAGTGAACTAAAATAGTGCTCAAGCTTTGCTTCCTAACCTGACCCTAAAGGACTATATTTAACAGTCAGAGCATCACAACTGACATTGCCATGCAACAAAATGCAAGAAAACTGGCTTGGCATACAGAAAAACAGCAGAATTATTTTATGCACGTACAAGCTTCTAATTCTGACATAAATGTCTCTCATATTCACAGTATGAAGATTTTTCCAGCAGTGTCTCCTGATGCTGGATGCTCAAGATGAAGGAAAAAGTTTCATGTACGCTCAACCATCCCTTACTTCCTTCGTCAGTACAGTATTCAGCAATGGGAAAGCACACAGACTTGTGGAGATCATAGAGGTAATATCCCAAAAGTACTGCCTCCTGTCAAGTAAAGCATTTTCTGCAGTCTACACACACGGGGCTCAGAATCGGTAACCAGATATGAAAAAGGCGAGTGCTTAATGCATATTTCAGTGAAGAATACTGTGAGTTTTGCCCCAAGGAGCACCTTTTCATGCTTCTAGGAGGAAATGAAGTCAGCTTTCCCAAATATGAGATGTATGCATGCTCCCCAAGAAAATCATAGCAACTGTCAGTGCTCATGAATCTAACCTTAAACTTCATGTGAAATCTTCACGCAATTTTAAACACCTTCTTAGTCACTGAATTGACATAATTATCCTTCAGTCTGTGTCCAGATCCACAAATAATCTTGTGGAAACTTGAAGTGGTAAGGTCTACGCAGCACAAATGTTAATATCCTAAAGACAGCTAAGCTTTTAAGTTCAGTTTGTTCTTGATTTGAGTGTGGTTTACAGAAAAGACTAGCCAATGAATCATCTGATTTAAATGAAAATCAGATTACTTTTGGTAAAAGCTTGGGACATGGCCTAAGCATGACCTTATCCTTCCAAAACATAATATGATAAAGTCCAGACAAATATGTTTTTTCCCCTGTCTTCTGGGCTGATGTGATTACCGTAAAAAAGACCTCCTATTCCCATTGACAATAGAAAAGAAGTTGTTAATCAGTAAATTCACAAAGACAAAGGTCCAAGGAGGACCCAAATAGGTAGATGTTTACAGAAGTTGAAGGCAGGGGGGCGGGGTAGGAGAGAGAACAAGAACTTTCACTGTTTTGAACTGTGAACAATTTTAACAGGCAGCCCAAACGCTTTCAAGGCAATGAATAGTTACAGACACCTATAATTTAATTTGCATTTTAGAAGAGGAAAATGGCATTGTTTGTGCTGAATAATAAATCTTCTACTTTTTGCTGTGTAGTTTAATAAGGAAGGATCCTTTCTACATCATAATACATGCTTAGAGCAGGACTGGTTTTAGGGCAGGTTTATGCCAATCATCCAGTCAGCATTGAGACTAAGAGTAATTAGGTTAGATCCAAACACAGGTTACTCTAGTGGTTCTAGATTGAATCTGAAGGAGTTCTGAAATGGTGAAAAATGTATGATGTCTGGATATCTAGCCCAGCTAGTGCCATTGTGGTATTTTTAATCAATTTTCATCTGATTTTATTCAGAACCATAAGTACAGAATGGTAAGCAACTGGTATTGCTACAGACCGTAAGACAATGAACGCATATGCCCACAAACTACCAGGGACTGAACAAGACCAAGCCTCTCAAACATTCCCATTTTTGCCACCCAGTACACATGCTTGCTTTGTGTGACACAGAGCTGTACAGTGCCCAGTTGAGATCAGGATTCTGTCTACTTCTGACCCTGGACTTAGGCATCTCTCTCAAGAGGACTTAAAAAATTTTTTGATCCCACTCAGAAATGATTTTTTGGATGAAGGAATTCCCAATTGCTAACTGTGGTTTACTGAGAATTTCCTGAATCTGGCCTCACACCTCAATTATCCCTCTAAACTCTACCATACTATTTGCCTGTCCACAATGGTACTTAACTAAATCCTTCTTCTGGCTCTACGTGGTGTACAAGAGATTGCAGACAGTCAAGACGTACACTTTACCCAAAATGCTTGTGCATTGAACCTAGGAAGTGAGAAAGAGTAGGGTATACTGAAGACCAGAACCCCAGCTATAATTAGCAGAAGGCTACTGCACAAGATGTAGGCCAGTTGTCAGTTATCTGACTACTCAGAAAACAAATCTCTTTATACCTTATGGGAAAAAAAAAGAAATCAGTCTTGGAAAAATGTTTAACTGCATGGGCGTGGTTTTATAATTTTCAATTAAAATAGCCATTCATTCAGCAAACTAAAAACATGGTTGTCCAAACAGTCTAAGTAAATTTTACATAGGTTTACTTAAGCATGGTATGTGCTAGAATATTTGCAGCCAAAGCAATATTTACCTCTTCTCTTTTTTTTTGGACCCATTCCTTGTGCTTCTCTTCAGCTATCCTTTTCCTCCTTTCACATTCTTGCTTTTGCTTCACCTTCTCAAGCTGTATATTCCTTTCCTAATTAAAGAAAAAGTATACATATTAAATCCGTGGTGACCATCTACACCAATACACTCAATACTGGAAATAGTGCTGCAGTTAAAACAATGTAAGCATTAGATTTTGAAATTCTTCATTAAGGTTTTGGAAAAGATGGACAACAGTCAACACAGAAACATTATGGAATACAATAAATGGAAATGTATAATTTTTAGAATATGAACTGGAAATAGGTATTTTAATTAGGCTTTGGAAACAATTCAACATAACAAATCACTCAGCTTATTTAAACGCCCTTTCAGTCAGCGGAACCTTCATTTGCAGCAGTACTTTTCTACAACACCTAAAATTTACACAGTGTACTGCTCTGCGTTCAGGAAGGCATCAAAAGCTAAGTGAAATATTACTCACTTGTGATTTTTAGTACCAGAACTACAGGAACCTTAGGGCTTAACCCAAAGCTTATTAAAGACAAAATTATTGCAGATTTTAGCAAACTTTGAAACAGAAGCTTTATTTTGAAGATGAGAGAAGAAATTCCGAAGTATCTTTATAGGACATACAGTATATATGCAATCACTTATATCTCTCCAAGGAAATGAATTGGTAAAGAAAAAAACACGACTAAGATGACAATTTGAGATGTCTAGCTTCTCTAACAGTAGCATTAGCACAAAGTGCTATTTTGCAATGAAAATTCATACCTTCAAACATAGATAGATGGAATTATTTCCATGAAACTGATTTTATGGTCCTTACACTGCAGTCAGTTTCAGAGAGAACCCCCTCTTCTTAGGACATTGAACTTCAATTTAGTAAGACATTAAGAAAAAAATAGGAGCCTACAGAGAGCTCAAAGAAAACACTCACAATACAGACATGGTTTGAAAATATAGTTGTTGCTGTATTGAGGCAAAGTTACAGAGACTAACACCTCCTTTGAGTTTGGAGACATCTATATTGCAGGGACCCTGGTTTCTGTAAAAGGTGATGGCACCATAAGTACCTTAGAAGACCCCATCCACTATCCACTCCAAAAGTTTATCCACATTTCTGACATTCAGGGCAGACTCAGTGCTGCTGTCAGCAAAAGATCTAGGACTTCACAGTTGTTTTTTAGGATATCAGTTTAGAATACTTTTTATATGCAAATGTAGTAATACATTTTTATATCACAATCACATACTTTGTTCTCTTCTGGCATCTTACAAAAAGGTTGATTGTCTTTTTTCCCCTGATATAAGCTATTTGAGTTGCCTATATTGCAGTTTAACATCTAATGTTTTCAAAAATCTTACAAAATAAAAATAAAACATTTACCTATTCCACTGATTTCTACACAGCTTTAAGTAATCCTTGTCCTATGACTGCTCTTAATATATAGTTGAGATATCTTTACATTCATATAAATTACATAATATAAATTACATGTAGATTACATTTAGTACTGCGTAAATGCTGTTGTGTGATACACAAGAATAAATTGCTTTGGTTCCTCATCAAGACCACCTGAGAAGTCCATACACAAACCACATTTTCTACATGACACCAGAAATTACTTTGGCTCATTTTTTGTACTTAAAAATCAAAATAGGGAGAGATGATTACCGAATTGGAATCTAAACGGGAAGTCATGAAATGTGTGGTGAATATTAACGGATCAGAACATACTCCTCAAGTTTAACAAACTGTTTTGGTGTTATGCTGATCTCTAAAAGACTGTTCCAGAACCTTCCAGCGGTGGGTGTTTTATAAACAATGTGAGGAAGCCCACATAAAACAGCTGTATGTTATATTCACTTCACAGATAAAGTGAATCACAGAAAGTTTAGGACATTGCTCAAGGTCAAATACTAAATCAGCAACTAAAGTGAGAAATGATCTAACTTTGATGTGATTGTTCTAACCACTACCCAATACTTCCAATTTGATTTTAAACAACAGTATCATTTAAACAACTGCAACTACAAACATGTTGGGTTTGCGTGGCAAGGTTTTGGCAGTCGGGGAGGCTACAGGGGTGGCTTCTGTGAAAAGCTGCTATAAGTGTCCCCTATGTCTGATAGAGCCAAGGCCAGCCGGCTCCAAGATGGAGCCACTGCTGGCCAAGGCCGAGCCCATCAGCGACGGTGGTAGCACCTCTCTGATAACATATTTAAGGGGAGAAAAAAAACTTGCACAACTGCAGCCAAAGAGAGGAGTGAGAATACATGAGAGAAACAACTCTGCAGACACCAAGGTCAATGAAGAAGGAGGGAGAGGAGGTGCTCCAGGCACCAAAGCAGAGATTCCTCTGCAGCCCGTGGTGAAGACCATGGTGAGGCAGGCTGTCCCCCTGCAGCCCATAGAGGTTAACAGTGGAGCAGATATCCACCTGCAGCTCATGGAGGACCCCATGCCGGAGCACATGGATGCGCCTGAAGGAGGCTGTGACCCTGTGGGAAGCCTATGCTGGAGCAGGCTCCTGGCAGGACCTGTGGACCCATGGAGAAAGCAGAGCACATGCTGGAGCAGGTTTGCTGGCAGGACTTGTGACCCCATGGGGGACCCATGCTGGCGCAGTCTGTTCCTGAAGGACTGCACGCCGTGGAAAGGACCCACGCTGGAGCAGTTCGTGAAGAACTGCAGTCCATGGGAAGGACTCACATTGGAGAAGTTCGTGGAGGACTGTCTCCCATGGGAAGGACCCCACGCTGGAGCAGCAGGGGAAGAGTGTCAGGAGTCCTCCCCCTGAGCAGGAAGGAGCGACAGAGACAACGTGAGATGAATTGACCGCAACCCCCATTCCCCGACCCCCTGCACCACTTGGGGGAGAAGAGGTAGAGAACTCGGGAGTAAAGTTGAGCCCAGGAAGAAGGGAGGGATGGGAGGAAGGTGGTTTAAGATTTGGTTTTATTTTCTAATTATCCTACTCTGATTTGATTGGTAATAAATTAAACTAATTTCCCCAAGTCGAGTCTGTTTTGCCCGTGACGGTAACTGGTGAATGATCTCTCCCTGTCCTTATCTCGACCCATGAGCCTTTTGTTATATTTTCTCTCCCCTGTCCAGTTAAGGAGGGGGAGTGCTAGAGTGGCTTTGGTGGGCACCTGGCATCCAGCCAGCGTCAACCCACCACACATATTAATCAAGAAAAGAGGTAGCTCTCACTTAATTCTACCCCAGTATTCAAGAACTGTTCATTTGCAAGGGGGCAAAAGATAGAAGGAGGAAAAAAAATGCTGGGACAGGGAAACCTATCCTGGGAAAGAACACCAAACAGTTGCATAATTACACACTAAGTGGGTAACAACATTGTGCCTCATATCTAACCAAGTAGCTTGGCATACTTACACCCAGCACACGCCCTGTCGTGTTTTACTACCTACATGCAAGCATATGTACCCATGATGAAAATCAAGGTACCAATTACATAAATATGTTTTAATCCTTTAAACTCGAACCATTAACTGACAGTTGGATAAGCAAAATATTATACAGCACCACTTCAATGAAGCATAACATTTAGCAAAAGAGAATGCACATAGCATGAATCATGTCAGCATTGTTTAAACCAAACACTATGGAGGCCCAAGACACTAAAAAATAATGGACAAAACTACTTGCGTTTCCACAACCAAAAGTAGAAAAAAAAATTCCTGTGCTTGCTACCTTCTATTAGACTTAACATCAAGCCAATCAGATGTATTCACCTCTGTGGCTCTAGCTTGTAAGCGGGCACGTAGTTCCTTCTCTTTGCCAATGAACCATTCTTCCCATGGTGAAAGATTATCTTTCAAGGGTGACTCTTTCTTCCCCCCTGCTATTTCAGAGTCTTCAGCCTTCCTGAATTAAAAACAAGAAATGTAAAAGAATATTATCTGTAATATATTTGATTGAAAAGTTAAGCAGTGCTACTGCCTTGAAAAATGACATTTCTTTTACGGCCTATTATGACAACAACGACATCATTTTTCTACTTGCTTAGTAATCTCCAGAATGGATAAACGGCATTTATAGTGCACCTCTGACCATCCCCCTTATGTTCTACTTATTAAATTCTAGCTTGTTAGTGATTTCCCACCCACCCACCCTGTTCCAAACTGCGGAACAGATTCAACCATTACCTTTTATGAACTAAACAAAAGCTAACACCAGAAACATCAGAGTGTCACCTTCCTTCTCACATAAGGAAACCAAGGGAAACCAGAGATTTAACATTAACATCCTGTCCTTGGTCACAGAGAGGCTCCATGTATCAAGCGGCCTTTAGCACGAGCAAAGAATAATCAAGAATATTTTTTCTTCCTTCAAGTCCTATAGAATTGGATTCATGATACCAAGCAACCTCAGCATTAAGAGTCCATTCGCTCTAATAGGTAAAGTTTTCCACCCTAAAAAGCTTTCACAGAAAACATACTTAAGAAATATGGCGTGCATACAATACTCGATGATGTTATACAAGGTTCTATTAGACTTTTAATAGGATACCTTGCATAACTCACTCATAACTTCTTTACTCATGAATAATGCAGCAATCCTAGCCCCAGGCCAGAAATATCTTTTATAATATTTTATACATGTACTATCCCATAAGTAAGACAGTATATTAGGCTCTAAGTGAACAAAAATTGAAAACATGCCAATAGATTTCTTTATAAGATTTCTTCTGTCTTATACAGAATTTTTTCTTAACAACAAAACATTGAAACTAGACTTCACTTTAGTATTTTATATGGACATATGGGCTCTGGAAATACCTACCTACGTACATACTTCACTACAGTGAGTAATTCTGTTTGCTGAATTCAAGCTACAGAAGAGGCATCCAAACAAGCATATTATGTTAATGCTTCTGAAAGAAATCTTTTAAGCATAAGATATCTGGTTTTCAATATAAATTATCAATAAGTTATCAATATAAAAGTATTATGTATTCACAGGGAACAGCAATACTCTGTTGCAAAACATTTTGTGTCCCAGTAATCTTTAGAATATATTTCTGCGATACAAAGCATCTGGGGACAATGTCAGTGCTAAGGAGTTTTGTCCTACTTTTCTCCATTGTTGTTACCCACATGTGTGTGCGCTAACATGACTGTTCGCTGGTCAAGCTGTGACACGTCCAGGGGAACCGATTCACGCTGAAACTACCCTGGAAAAGGGTTGTTTTCCCCACACAGAATCAGCCCCCGACCCTCTTTATACTGTGCTGCCACAGAGATGTAGCACAACAGAACTGACAGCACACCCTGACACACAGACACTGCACGGACAGAAGCAGCACAGGCCAAGCACTCCCAAGCCCAGCATTGTCCAACACATTCTGCTGCACCCTAGGGCTTTTATGCTACAGCATTAACAAAGCCCAAAAATTTAACAGAGGCAGTTTTTAAACAGGTACATATAATAAGGGATGCAACTTAAGAATGCATAGTAACACATTTTGTTATAAAATAACTCTCTGAAAGTTTATTAAAGATAAGGATAAAAGTATTGTGCATTCAAATTCAGGAAACCAACGCAACTTTGTCCAGACTTGACATTTTGGGCAGGGATACTTCCTCAATACATTCTTTTGCTGTGCATGATTTGCATTATGGCACCTTGCACTAGAATAATGCTGACATATTAGACCAACCTGAGAAAAAGTACTAGTAGAAGGAATGAATTAAGAAAAATAATATTTACTATGTGTTTTCTTGTATCAGTAGTTATAGAGTTAAAGCTGTTAACTTCTCAAAAAAATAATTCACAGTAATAAATTAAAAACTTATTGTATACAAGTAAGAAATAACAGAAAATGAAGTTTAAACAGAGGAAAACACAAGCTCAATACGAAGAACTGTTAGGAGAAACATTTCTCTTCTGCAGTACTGTGTCTAAAGCTCCCAGATTGCACCGGAGCACAGACTGGAACTCAATCCTTCTCAGTGTGCATCCCAGCCACCGGTCGCACTCTCCCTGGCACACTGATGATGCATTTCAAGCCACACAGACCCTGAATTTCATGGGACCATTTTCTGAAATGCTAGCATGTTCACAGCTACGACCTTCCTCAGAATAATTAAAATAACAGACTTTGTAAAGCGCCACATTCTCAAGTGCACGTTTCTTTTTAAATAAGTATCTTAAATCAAATTAGATACATTTGGCATTAGAACTGAAGTCTGAGTAATAGAAAACACTGTGATTATCATTTACCATGTAGTCACTTAAGTCACACCATCAAACATAACACTGATCCATAATGAAAGTATGAAAATGCCTAACACCATTTCACAAAGCCTCGTTTTCAGCCTCTCTCTTTTGCAAATATCGCATTTCCCACGTTAAATGTCTGCCTCCGGCTAATTTTTGTGTAGTTTTAAGAGGACAACAACAAAAAGACTCTTTGAGAGAACGTGTGCATATGTGGGGGGGTAGTGGCTGTGTAAGAAGAAGTGTTTTTTATTATTACACTTTTAAGATCTTGGCAGTTATACACGGAAGCTGCTATATGAACATTTGGTAGACACTTACTACAACAGAGTAGCAGTATTATTCAGATGCAGTGTCTGCATGAGTGAGGTATATATTGTGCCCACAGAGTTTCGTGAGATTGTTCTAACTCAGGCCCTAACAGAGGTCGCCTTCAGTTGCATCTTACCGCTGCCAGGGAATACTGCAGCAACAGGCCCAAAAATTGAGAGCTGTTTCAAGTAGTATCTCAAGCTGCAAAGACATGTAGTAGTTTGAGCTGAGTGCTACAGAACTTCAAGGTACATGAACAAAATTGCTTATTAGGAAGGAGTAAAAGGAAAGGTAACAGAAAACCTGAAACAGGAGGGACCATAAACTGGCTAATACCCTTTGCACTCTGAAGCTTCCATTTGAACACTTTCCCTGGACTTCTAGCACTTTTTTCAACAAATGCTTGTAAGAAAAGTTCAGTGTGGTCCACATTCCTTCACTGCTCTCCGTGGAAGTTTGAGAACCACCCAGGAACCCTGCACCCCCGTGAAGCTCAGCTGTCCTTCCCTTACCCCCACTGGCACTTTTAGCTCAGTTCAGTCTTGCTAGTTACATCCACCATCAGTTACTGCACAGATCTGTGACGTTTCCATTGCAAAGGTCGTATCCCAGAATGAGACAGGCAGTCCCTGCTCTTCCCCCTTCTATTTTAAAGGCAGGAACAAAAATTATTCTCCTGTCAGGCAGAGGAGATCCCAAGGGAAAGAAGGCAAATTAAGTTTGCGTATAATTAAAAGGGAATGAAATTAAGCCACTGGAACAAGAACTGTGCAATGCATACACACAAAACTGACTCTGGATATAGCTATATACACTAGGCAAAATAGCCCTTTAGTCTCTAAGAACATTTAAAAGGATGACAGGAACGGCTGTAGCTTTTTAACTTGCAAACACCCTGAGGCTCAGGTCAACAGCTTCTAGATAGTTTACAAACCCATGAAAATACTCAACTGCCCGTAGAAAAGACTGCCATAACCTGCGACTTCCCAAGATATCGTAAAAAGGGAACGAGGCGCCTAGAGCGCTTATCTATGCAAACAAATCTACACTTATGTGAAATAATCTTCCGTCCCCAACAAAGGCCTCAAGCGGAGGGAGGCGAGTACGGGAGTCCGGCTCCTCACGCAAGGGGCGGCCCCAAGCTCCCTGCTCGAACCTGGGCCCAGACGCAGGGGTTACCTATCGCCTCGCCGGCTCCGCGAGGCCGCCGCCCGCTCCTCCTCCTCGCCGCTCGGGGAGCTGGGGCGGGACGCGGGGGAGGGCGGGGAGCAGCCGGAGAGACTGAGGGGCTCCTCGCCCTCGGAGCTGGCGGAGGACGGCGGGCTGAGGCGGGCGGCCCTCCTCCTCCTGCCGCGGGTCCGGGCGCCGCTGCTCATGCCGGCGGGTGGAACCCGAGGGAGACGGCGGCGGTTAGCGGCGGTTAACGGCCGCCTCCCGCCCGCCCGTCACAGCAGAGCGGCGGCCTCCGGCAGGCGCAGACGGCACGGCACCACCCGCGCTCCCGGCGGCCCCCGCGGCTCCCCCCGCCGCCATGGCAACCGGGACGCCGCGCCGCCAATCGCCTCCCTCCGCGCCTGCACCCGCCTCAGCCGCCGCCTCCCCGCCTGAGGGAGCAGCGAGCGGGCGGCCCCCGGCCCCGCGGCGTGCCTCACCTTCCAGCCGCCGCTACCCCGCGGGCTCTGCGGCCGCCTTCCTGTGCGGCGGGGGCTGAGGCAGCGCCTGGCAAGAGACACAGGGGAAACACGGGGGCAGAACCGGCGGCCGCCGGTTTTGTGTCGACGGGTGAAGCCCTCCCAGCACACGCTCTCCCGGGGTGAGGGAGGAACGCCGGCCCAGGGGAGGCAGCAGGCCCCGCAACCGCCTGCCTGCATGGTCACCTCCACGGTGATCACCAAGACTCGCCTATGCTAATTTATATGAACTCTTTTCAGCGGTTCTTTCTTACTTAATAACATTTTTGCACATTTACCAGTTCAAATAAACAGGAACCAGCAACCTCATCCACAGGTGATGATTCCAATACATCAGAAGAAGGTAGCTTAGCATTTTCTAACAGCCACGTCAAAGTTTGTAATCTATCCTTATATTAAACTGCACCATCCCATTTCAGTCTGCACAATTAGAATCTTGTTTCTGATTTAAAGTTCTAAAGACTTGTTTTTCATACACCTCTGCTAGGCTAACGGCGTCCTTTCCCTTCCCTCCTATCAGTTAATTCTCCAGTGAGTCTACAACTGTTTGTTCTAAATAAAACAGGTTTGGGTTTTTTTATACATGCCTGTCCTTTCTTGTTTGCCACTAGATACTTTGTCAGTATTCCACCACGGTTCCAAATCCCAGCAACACAGTCCCTCTTCACGGCCCATGTTGGGCCACCTTGACTGCCTTTTTAGCCAAATCCTTAAGCAGGATCAGCAACAATCGTATATATCACCAAAGCTTTTCATTGCCTTCGGATCTCATCTACCAAGGAGATAACCACTGACTAGCAGTGCGTAGCTTTTTATAACTTCATTGAGTCATTTTGCTGTGGCTGACTAAGCAGAAGGGTTACTGATATTAACGATAATAGAAGTTTGAAAGTGGTTGTAAATTTGGTTGCTATATTGATATAATTGTTCTTGCCAAGATTCTCCAGGTAGGTGATTAAACTCACCTACAAGAATACAAGAAATGTATTTTTAGTGGGATAGGCAAGTTGAAATATAAGCAACAGTATTCAAAATGCTTTGTCTGAAATGGGAAAGTCATTTGTGACATTTGAGGCAATTGACTTGCCATAAAAATTGAATTTCACTGGTTCAACGATATAAAAAGGCCATCAAACCTACACAACCATTGTGTGTGCCTAGACACCACCAAAAATGAGTGCCGTGAGGTGGGAGACATTTCAAAGCCGTCATTAACAGTCCTAAAGAATGCCCAAATGATCATACTCGGGAATTTTAAGATGGGCTGTTTGGTGCTTGGGCTGCAGATTCACGGGTATCCGAATCCATCATTTCTCTACTGAGAGGGCTGGATCTCTCCTGTCTCTCAGGAGCACATACTTCTCCCTCCCTCTTGCTCTCCGGACCCTTCACTGAGCCACATTACCTTACTTACTTAGTAGAAAAACATCCAACTCTTTGGCCAAGCAACTTGGGGTCTGGTCTGAGCAAGTTAAAGCTCAGGGAGACATCTGACAAGCGCTGAGGCCAAAACAAGGCAAGTACCAGGAGTGCACGGCCACAAAGCGGAAGGAAGGGAGAGGCAGAGGTGAGGTGTGAGGGATTTCCCCCTTTCAGTGGTGGAGCTTCTTAATTTGGCTTACCATCTCATGGGAACTGCAGTTTTGGCAGCTTGGAGAAATATCATTATGGTTTCTGTAAGGAAAAAAATGAATGTTACCCTATAGCTGGTAATATGTGCTGATAACCAGCTGATCATCTGGAATGGTTTTCCAGCAAGTTGAAAAATACAAAATAGGCCTGAATGAATCTCTGATCTAAGCACTCCTGTAACATTGACTACATCGTCATGCAGCAAATTGATATTCATGATGTTAAAACAACTCTAGCCACTTGCGGTAAATTGTTGAGCTGATCATCATCAAATAGATTCAAGTATTACTAGCTAGAGTCTCTAACAGACAACAAATTACACCTGTTCAAATAATTTAAGCTGACGATTCAGGTATTGGAAACAGCAGAATATCACTAGAACCTGAATTTCGTGCCAAGTAAAGTTACAAGAAAATTTCAAATCGGACCGAATTCTTAGGACACAAAGTGCACAATGCAATGCCTCAGCTTTGTTAAACACAAACCATCTATAGTTCTACATGAATGTCTGTGTGTGTGCTGCAGGCAGCTAAGAAGTAAAAGTATAAAAGTTGTTGACTACATGGCTAAACAAGCACTGTGAGCAAAGCTTCACATCATGGCGGGCATGAAAACTTCCAAGTATTTCAACAGGCTGCAGACCAAGGTAATTTCAAAACATCTCACGAAGGCTTGATAAGAAGGCTTGATATGAAGGCTTGAAAACCTCCCCCGACCTTAAAGTCCATTTCATAGCAAAAACTGGCAACAGTCTTAAATTAATAGAAAAAAGAAAAAAAGATGTCCTGTCTCACTGAATTGAAGAATTCTGGAGCTCACTGCACTGGGCATCTCTCGCTTCTGATGAAGGCCCACAGCTGTTCATCTAGCATGGCCAGAAACTGTGACATGGATGTCTCAAGGCAAGGCAGCAGCCAGCTGCACTCTTGCCAAAGACACAAACTTTTGAGTCTTTCTCTTCCCTCCCTGTAGTATTATACGGAATAAGATAATTCCTTGGGGATTCGAGAACAGGAATTGGGCAAACAGCTTCTATTAACAAACCTTAGTATTGTGACAAGGTACCAGAGTTTATGCATTGAGACTGCCTATACAGAGGGTGGCAAAAGCCAGTTCACCTTTCGGGGAATTAAAACATCGTTAGTGGAATGGCGGAAGCATCCAACTTTGACAAGAAGTGAAAGTATAAAATAATATCGCCGTTACCCCTCTTCCTACTGTTCTGCCCAGCTTGTGAAGCCAGCTCCACAGTCACTGCACCCTAGTTAATACAGGCAAGGTAAGAGCCCAAACAACGTCATTTTGTAAAATACTAACGATTGAAACAACAATCCTGCAGGTTCAGGTACACAACTCCTATGGCCATAGAAGGACTGACAAGCAGACAAATGGCACGTTACAAGGACATGCTTCATGGCAAAACCTTAATTCTGTGAACTTAGTGCCATAATAGGAAAGTCTGCCTCTAAAAAGCATCTGCCGTGGCAGGAATTAAGTGCCAACGCTGCTAGAGCCTATGGGCAAAATCAAACTGACACAAGCACAAAAGTTGCCACAAACAACTGAGTGTAGTGAATAAATATACACACCCTCCTCTGGTTGTTACCGTTGTGAAAAATCAGCCTAATTTCTCACCAAAGAAATGACAAAAACTGCATTCAGTCTTTCAGTGCTCACTGAATCAACACCATCGTAGACAGTGGAAGAAGTGCTTTAAGCTACGTAGCAACAGGGAGTTAAATTCAGAGTAAACACAGAGCGATATGTTCACAGACCTATACTTTCTGTTTGTTCAGTCATGCCAATCAGCGTGTCTGAACATCCAAATGCTCCTGACAAATTGCTCACAAGTAATCCCTAATTGCCATCCACAGTATTTGAAAAACCATTCTACATGGAAAGTGATGTCAAGAAAGCAATTTTACAGGTAACAAACAGAGAAATTAATTAAATTCTAGGCATAAATCAACTACCCTGAATCACTAACTACCCAGATTTGACAACTCTGAAATATTTGAACTTGCCAACTCTTCTTTATGAAATAGTTGAATTTTAAAAATTCAACTGTAACCTGATAAACTCAGTCTCCGAAAACGTAAGAGCCATCAGAAGGAAACCTCTTAGTTCAACTTGATTAACACTAGCCAGAAGTAATTAAAAGAATCAGATGAGATTGCTTTCAGATGTAATGTCTAGTTCCACACTTGCATTCAGGAACACAGAAAAAGCATAAAAATAATCCTACTGAAAAAAAAAGTACTAAATTTAGGCACAAACTAAGGCTTAGACAACATGCCTGAAGTTTGTTGCCTAAGCATACATTTATGAAGAAAATGTTTATCTTAATTTTACTTGCAACCTGGAAAAAAAAAACAAAACAGAAAACTTGAACCAAATGTAGTCAAATTTAAGAAGTCTTCCCGAGTCTTCAGATTTTCCCGTGTGGGGAAAAATGGTGCAGGAGCCATGGCAGTGAGGAAGAAAGCTACTTGGCTCCGCACTCAGTATCAGAGCCGAACGAGCACTGCCTATACTCATCTGCTGGCTATTTTTGTGCCTGCATTTGTAGTTCTGCTTGACCAGAGGCTGTGAAATCTGAGAGGTCTTGGATTGCTTCAGTTTTCCTTCACGGTACAGTGTATTCTCATCTTTGCAATACCCAGCCCAGATGCTGTTGATTGGATTGATTTTTTGATCAATCCAACAATTGATCCAATTGATCAATTGTTGATTGATGTGGAGCCATCTGCTTTCAAGGAATGAGGCCTTGAGAAGGTGAGAATTTCTCTCTTGGTTAGGGGAATGTTGCAAGAACTCTATGAAACACATTTATATTCAAATCCCATCTTTTTGAATCAATAGCAGGATCTCCTCAACTCTGTTGTTTTACATTAGTTGGAGATCACAGCCCTGCTGCTTTTGAACAGCCTTCGGTTGGTCAGCTAGTTTATGCTTCTGCACAAAGTCTTTACCTCTTTTAAAGCTTCAGTTATTAACAGATTTAGTTGTTCATTTTGGGGCTGAAATTTTCAAAAGACACTTACAGGTTATACTTTTGTTACTGGAAACCAGTGAGACACTTCGTATTTTGTTACCTTCAAATCTAAATAATTTTCCCTATAGTAAATGCCACAGCGACCGGTAACTAGTATTTCTTAGGTAAAACCTAAAGTATGGTATTTTATAGTAATGTAGTGCCATGAATGCAACACATGAAATGTGTCCATTCAACCTCCAAGTTCTTACAGTATACAACCGTAAAGACGACAGTAATTTGTGATGTATTATCCCATTTCAGATTTAATTAATTTCCTTATTTACTGAACTATCTTCAACTGAACTCTAGTGCTAAAAGTAAATCGGTCAGATTCTACTGTATGATATGTGAAAGGTAGTATTAAAAAAATCTTTTGCTACAAATAAACTTCTTAAGCTAGCAGTAAAAGATCAAAAGCATCTATGTAATTAAAAATTATTAAATTGAGAAACAAACTCTGCATTGTGCTTTTAATTAAAAAGATTACCCTGTAAATTAAAACTGAAGGCTTAAAAATAGTAATCAAGGTCAAAAGAATTATTGGAGAAACGTATCTTTGTATAACACTGAAATTTCCGAGTAAATTTATTAATAAACACAGGAAATTCTACTGGAAAGAAATGAAAAAGGGCAAAAGGGATCTAGACCAAAAAGTTGCTAAGTAGATGCATAAAAAGGCTCCATTTCAAATTGAGAGATCTCACCAGCCTACTGCCACAGAGCAGGCTAATAGCTGTCCGTAAGAAATTACTCTAAAGGGGGGGGAAGGTAGGGAACACCTTAGCAACAACTTCGGTGATTTTATTTGTGACTCTGTCCCCCTGCAGAAAGCTGCTTCCTCACAACAGCAGAAGATGAGGAAGGAAAACAAACAAACAAACAGACAAAATGTTCTCCTTGCCGTAAGTTTTCCTTTATTTAAAGTCAACAGCAAATTCTTTTTGTCTGCTAAATCCAGCGTTGGGAGCTCAGTACAACAGTTGTTTAGAGGGGTTTAGAAGCAAGGTACGTGACATTGTTCTTGCAGTGACAGTTTCAGCTAGCTTGACTCTAGGAAATCAGAGGATTTGTTTCCTGCAGACACCCCAGAAGAGTAGAACTTCTGAATTTTCAGTTGTTTGAGTTATCAAAACTGAAATTAGGAAGCTTTGCCCAGCTGAGGAGATGGCTGCCCGGGTGACAGCTCTGAAAGCCACTTGTACAGAGGTAACCAAAAAACCGCACGCATTACTAACACAGCACAGCTTTAAGGCAAGTTGTCCCCACATATTTGGTACCACTTTTGGAGCGGGGAGGAGAGGGAGCGAGTTCTCAGCGGATGGCTTTCTATTGCGGCTATGAACATCTGAACATTATGCCCTGCTACCGAGATCAGCTTGTCCAGCAAAGACACGACAAAGGAGGCATTAAATACCTGGTGGCTGGATTTCTCCGGGTTCTCCTTATAGGATCGTCCATGGGTGTTGGGCACGTGGTGATGCTGAGGCAGGCAAGTTTTGCAGCACTGCTTCTTGACGGGTTGATTTTAGTAGCCAGTGCCTGTATTCTTTCACCTCTACCAGCAGATAAAACCTGCGTGTGTTGGAAGACACTGGGCTGACTGCATTAAAAACTAACCGTTAGCGTAACTGTAACTTCAAAAACATATCGATGTATAAATTAAATACTGTAACTCCAAATAGACCGCATCTGAGCATTTTAATAGCATTTTAGTGAAGACTCATTCGTAAAACAGAAGAAGAAATAAATCCATACTCAGGAACATTGTTTGAAATTGATAGTTGGACTTCCTTCCCTACCGATCATGAAATGGCATCTGACATTTATTGTCCTTTTTGAGAAGTATTCTCGTTACCTGTGACTGGTTGGCCAACAGAGGGAGTGTGGAACAGACTGGGACTCTTACAAAACTGTGGCTAAAAAAACCCCCCACAACTCTCAGCATGGAAATAGTATCAAAACCAAAATCATCATCTCTATGATTTTCCAAGCCATACTAAAAACATTTCAACTCAAATACAATATGCAATAATGTCTTTATTAAAGAGATTGCTTTATAAGAGGGCAAACACTTCTCTGAAGGTTTTAACCTTTTGCATGCCAAGAGTCAGCATTAGTCCGAGATCATAAATCCACTTGTAAATTGGCAACTTTCTTACTTCGCTGGCAATTCTTTCCCAAAATTCTCACCACACGTAGTGGAGAGCAGATGACACGTTATTCATGCTCAATAATTTTACATGTGCACCATTTTCAGCCTTAACTTTTGAAAAACAGAGATAAATAACAATCGATATTCATGTACCCTTTATTTGCTTTCAGTGTAACATTCCATGCTAATTGCAGATGTAATATTCATGAGTAAATATAAGAATTAACAACTCTGGGTTGGTTTTCTTCTCTTTTGTTTTTACATGTGAATATTTTGGCTTACAAAATTAACAGCATACAGTAAATAATCCTCCCATACTTTATACAAACTACATGATTTTGATATACAAGGATTCTGTTTTTATTACAGTGACAATATACAACCATGTCTATTTACAACGCAAAAAGTATATAAACCACATTTTAAACATTCTGCTACTGGCAGCCACTATTGTTTAGGAGGTAGCTTTAATTAACAAAATGAACTGAAGCCACATTTCCCATCATGTGTTCTATCAAATAATTTACAATACAAAGATAAAAATTCATTGTATGAACAGTATATACAGTTTAATTCTCAAAACAGCAATCTAGCTTTAAATCTTAATGAGAATGTCTCCAGAGTAACTGGGATGGCAGTGGATTTGCTCTTGATTTAGCATATTGTTCAAGAAACATACATAATTACTTAATCATGCATTCATAACTTTATATCAATCGGATTTCAAGCTAAATATAGATAAATGGATCACTGATTGTACTTAAATCATTTGGGTCTCAGGATTTGAATGGTTTAAAAATAATGCACTGATTTACATGAAAACCAGTGACTTTGCACAGTGCACTTCACTCTCGGTAAAATAATTGGCAAAAATGCTTTTCTTTTATTGCAAAATTGCTTTCTGTTTTTCCTCCATTTGCTAAAATCTCAGTCTATTCGTAGATACTATCGGGGTGCTGTAACATTCAACAGGCCGCAGAGTATTAGCCGGTCTTTCTGCAAAGACATGAGCTGTATACATGGACAGCACTGCTAACACCCCCCCCACCCCCCCGATGCATCAATATTCCTTCCAACAGTGTGACCCGACTGCATAATACTGAAGAAAGTTCCTGTGGTTCACCTGAAGTAATGCATCATCACTGGAAAAATATGTTCAACCCTCTTATTCCTGACAGCTGTTAATATGCTTATTTCATAGTCTACAGATATTGTGGATTACAAGTGCTTTGTTGTAACAAAACCTTTTTTTAAAATTGAACGTTGGCTTGAAATACAAAACAAACATGGTATTCCTATATTGCTGTCACAGTTGTGTTTGGGAGAATTAATCCCTTTTTTGGCCCTGCAGTAAAATTCATCCTGAGATTCAATGCTGAATACACTATACAAAGCTAGCAAGAGAGTTTCTTGCTTAATTATAGAAAAGTCACATTTAAAAATAATTTTTTTAATATTAAACAGCTGTCCTTTATATTGTGCTTTGGCAGAAAAAAAAAAAAGAAAAAATCAACAGAACTTACCTTGCCAACAGCAGAAGCAAAGTACAACTGGAGTACAACGTGGAAACACACCATTAGCATGTAAAAAACTGTGTAAAAGAAACCACTATTGCATGGAAAGAGTAAAAATATTGGGTAGCAGATTTGGTTTACCAATTATTTACAGTCAGGGCAATTGATTTATTTGTTTAATTATTTTCAAATGTATGGCTCAAGAAGTTACTGCCCGCTTCCCTTCTTTACAAATGACACTAAACGATGATTACAAAAGTGCTTCCTGCTCGAAAGGTCAAAACAGGCAACAGTCTACGAAGCGTTATACCTCTTTATTAGAGCAGCTGATGGCAAAAAGCCTTTTCAGTCTTTAACTCTTGGTATGTTGTAGGCATAACGAACCAAAGGGAATCCTCGGCTTTGGTAGAAACACGCACGGCCGCAGGCCTGCACTTGGTCTGAGCTGTCCGACACGAAGGAGTCGTCCTCGTCCGCGTAGTCGGAGTGGGCTGACTGGGTGCCACAGTCCGACCAGTAGCCATCCGGCCGTTGGCAAGGCACCACTGCCAGCGTGGGGCAGCTGTGTGATTTTATTAAATGTTTACAGGGCACGGGCTTGGATAAAAGGAGCGATTCGCAACATTCACACACGGCGATGTTACCCTGCAAATGGGTGTACACGCCACAGTCGTAGTAAAAATCCTGTGTCACGCAGCCCCCTTGAGCGTTGACGGCAATTGCTACCGCTCCGTTCTTCCTGGTCATATGGCGCCTGAGCAACTTCCAGTCTTCCTTGAACTTTGGGTTGAAGAATACGTACAGAACTGGATTCAGGCAAGCAGGTAAGGGGAAAAATATCAAAGTAACAGACTTCATGATTTCAGGGCTGATAGAAATTGCAGTGATCAACGGTGCAAATGAGAAAAACGCAACGGGGCAGAAAAAGATGCAGTTCGTGAAGATTAGCCAAGCGACATGCTTAATCATGCTGGACTGCGAGTTTTCGGAGAGGTCCTCTTTTTCCAAGTTGCAATACAGTTTAGTGTAGATAATAGCCATTAGCAAAAATGCTAATGAATTCAGGAGCACTAAAGTTACTGTGAAACCTAACGAAGGTGTTTCTCCAGTGGGGAAGGGCAAGCAAAGGGGTGATGCCGAGTACTCCGCTTTATAAAAAAGTGGTAAGCATCCTGCTACCACAGCACACAGGAAAGCAAAAACTGCTGCAATTTGAAATTGTTTTTGGCGATTGCTTTTTCCCTTTTTAATGATCTCCTTCGCAGAGAAGCTCCGTTCAACAGCTGCCAACATCAGGAAAAAAATGGCACTTTCTGACGAAAAGACTGCAAGAAACCCAGCAACTCTGCAACCACTGCCAGTCTCCCACCATATGCCAAATTCAGCAAATCTTCCCCAAGAGACAGCATCCAAGAAAGTTAAAATACCAGTATAGACTCCCATAAATAAGTTAGAGACAGAAATCAGGCCTATAAACAGTTTGGAAGATGGCAATGGAGTACAAGATGCAAATATTGTTAACATGACAAGCAGGTTGAAGAACAAAGCAACCAAAAAAATAAACCAGACAGTAAGTCGAATCATCCAGCTGCCCAATAAATATTCACAAGGCTTAAAAGCACCTAGAAGAGAAAAAAAAAACAATAACAGAAAGACAACCAACTTAGGAAAAAAATCGTGCCTTAATAAGCAAGATTTTCAAAAGGTATTACAAGAGCACTCCTCATTAATTCATGAATAGAGTACACAGCTGAACTGCTAAATAGGTCAGTTGAAAGTAAACTATTCTGCTGAAGCTATTTACTAATTAATTATGCCTGAAATAATAATTACTGTGATGAATGGTCACTTGAGAATACTTTGTATAAACAAGCTAGCTAAACAAACTTAATTACCTTTTGGCTACTCAAAATAGCTTTTAGTAGTGCCACCTAAATACTTTTTATTTTCTTTAGATTTCATACTTCATTAAAAAGGTTGGTAACAAAATAAAAGCAAACGTTCACAACCGACTTGTAAGGGGAAAGAATTTTTTAGAAGTAACATGTTCTCTCAAAAAATGATTCACAAACATGTCTTCTGGAGTAACTTTTGGTCACAAGGAAACATCTGTAAAACAGCCGACAAATTCGATTTAATCAGCTTTAATAGGGACAGGAATTCACCACAAGCCCTCTCCCCCACCCTCATCACTGAAAGGCACTGTGAGCTTGGAAAGTCATATAAGAAAAATGATTTCTTTTTTCTTCTTCTTTTGCCACTTAAAAAAGCTTAAATAATAAAAAATGTCCAACAAGCAAAACAACATGAGGCGAGACAAGGAAAAAAGGTCACTACTACTGCTTACCCTTCTAATCCTTCTAATTGCTATTTATTCCATAGGGAAATCCTACTGATTTTAAGTAACAATTAGAAGAGTTTAACCTCTCCTACATCCCCATTAGGCACTGCTAATTGTCCAAAGCACAATAGCTGGGGATCTCTCCCTGCAGTCGGGCACTCTGGGAGCTGAAGGCAGAGCAGAAAAATGCCAGACTGTTCTGCCACCTTGGGCTGGAGCTTCTGAGCCGGATTCAGCCCACGACTCCCGGCTCTGCACAGCTCATGCCCTTCCTTTAGGCAGGTGAAAGTTAAGTACAACCCATCCCTAATGCAGGCTGGAGCAACTATGGAGAATGATTAAATGTCAGTGCAAAAATCTCCCAAGGCCTACAGCAACTTCCAGAATTTACTGAACTGACAAGTCAAAAAAGAATCTTTTTGTTTGTTTAAACGAGCAAGCTTCATTTCTGGGCAAGAAATAATGGTACTAACTGCATTATCAGGCCGGTAAAATCAGCAGTAAAATCCCTTTTTTTGCAGGTATTCCTGAGTAAGACACGCTTGCCAGAATAATTATTTTTACAGTACATTCACATGATGCAACAATACCTGCTAAGCTGAATCTACTTAAAAATAAAACCAACTTCCTATTTTAGGAGATTTAAAAATGTCAGTGCTGTGCTTCCAAAATCAGTTTGAAGTCTGTTTTTTCGTAGCTGTACAATGAGGTACCTTTAGACAAACAAAACCCACCACGCTTTCCTGTCTTTCTGCCAAGGTCTAACTATCCTTAGAGTTAAAAGTTACCCTCCTCTCTCACTAATATTCCTAGTCCACCGGGGAAAATCCATGCTCGGAAGGATGAGTTTCGCAGCTTTCAGTGCTACGCTACTTGAGCGCCACTGTTCAGCAATCCATTCCTGCCATTAGGCAAAGTGGAAAGTGGATCTACGAGATGAGCAATGATTCAGAACTTACATGGTGGGTGGAGTGTCCTACTTATGACCAGACGACAGCATGGCATAGAAAACAAGTTGTTAGTATGGGAGGGACTGGTGAAAAACAAGGCAAATTGTGAACTTGTAAAACAAGCTCTTCATTCCTTTCAGAGCTACAGCATCTCTGGCATGGGCAAAAAGAGAGAGCTAAAGGCTTTAAAGATTTAACCCATGTAACACACCATCCAAATTCTCATTCTGTGAACAGGAGATCAAAAGCAAATAAGCAGCACTGGTCAAATTGATTCTCAGATCACGTACAGTTACATTAATAATATATTTGACTTTCTGATCACAATTTTTTTTGGCTGTGATCAAGAAATCCTTGCGCTATTCTATATACTAAAGCTGGAGCTAGCCCAAAAGATGAAGAGTGAACAGATTTTCGTAATGAATGTAAAATACCAGTTTAGGAGAAGAGAATGAAAGACGACTTGGAAAACCCCTGTTCATCCAGAAGTAACTTCACTGGAAGCATTCTGTTCCCCCATCTATGCGTTCCTGTTTATGCAAACAGGAGGGTAAAAGATGTATAGAAGGAATCCTCTAGAGAGCCCGTGGCAAAGGCAAGGAAGTAGGAGGCACCACCACAGCAAGCGCTTTAGGAGCTGAGTGGAACCGTGTGTGGAAATTTGCCGTACGAGGAAGATAAGCAGAATGGCAGCAATGAAGCTGCCTAGAATGAAAGTATTTGTTTGCAAGATCAAAGACTTTCAACACTCCTGGACTGTTCAAGCCTGAATTGGAGTAGTTCTGGTATGCTAATAAGACTACTCGTTGCACAAATATCTGTAGCAGTTTAAGATGCTACTGCCTGCTCCAGCTACTTGTAACAGCCCTCTGCTGTCAATTAATGCGGCTATAGCAGGGCTGCGGAACAGATCACGTGTGCATTCCTCCTCCTCTCTCCTGCAAAGACATCAGGCTTAGTTAAAACCACCAATGACAGCCATTCGAGTTAAGCTTTTAAAGCACAGGCTGACTTCTCACTGAAACAGATGAGCATTCATACAGTCTGCTCCACAGACATCTCTTTGGCAAGAGTAATGCAGAATTAGGGGACAGTGCATTAAACACAGCAAGCTCCAAATAAAAGTATTACAGTTTTGTATGTTCTGCTTATGCTTACTTCTCCAATATAGTGCTGCATGTTTAAAGCTGAGGC